>NW_026733640.1:0-25797 GCF_028476545.2 Physella acuta
AAAATCAGAAAACCAGGTGCCCCCTGCATCCGACCTGTCCTTTAACTATCGCTTTCATGTGAAATGATCTATCGGAAAGGCGATACTTTAACTTTTTTGGGTCTCCCGCTCACTCACTCCTTCCGAAACATTCTGCACGAATTCATTCAATTTTAATCCAACTCATCACATAGATCTAGATCTAGCCGCCTACAAGTCTACTAATTTAATGTTTGAGAAATAGTTCAATGCTTTTCATTTATTAATTATTCTTTTAACCTTTTCCCACGACAACTGGCACATTTATTTTCAGTCTATTAATATTCTGGCTTCATTTTAAAACACGCAACTAGGCGACGATCTAGAATTCTAGATCTAACGCTCTAGCTTAACTAAAATAATATAAACAGGAGGGTAGATCTATTCAAAATACTGTTTCAAAAATTACAATAATAATTTCACGGTGAAAAAAAAAAGGCAGGCGATCCATGGTTAATTAAATGCTAATTAAGGATGTTGCTTAAAAGGTTAGGTTGGCCTGGGACGCCAGTATTTCTCTAGAGTCTAGATCTAGAATTTCTAGATTCTGTAGGAATGAGTAGCCTAGGTATTAATAATTAAATGCATTAGTAATTATTAGTAAATAACATAAGATTTAGTTCAGTAAAAACTAATAGATCTAGATTTTAGGTCCAATGTTGGCTATCAGACTTGATGCTTGATTGTAATGATTATTAGGTTTGAGCAATTAATTTTTTTAAACATTTTTTTTAATTATTAGTATTAGTGATAAGTCATCATTAGTGGGAGTAAATTTACTTCTTTCCAGTCTGGTTCTGGGTTTCCTTGTAGCCTATATAATCTAGATCTAGTTGGTGATAATATTAATAAATATTGTTTCCCATTTTAAATACTCAGGCGGTTTGTTTGAAAGTCTGACCGCAGCTCCATATTCATTGACTGTCGAAGCAGCGCATAAAATGAATTAGCTTATATCCAGGGCTGGCCTGGTCTGCCTGTTATTGTGACTGAATTGTCCTACAGACAAGACCTGAAGAAGCCCTCGTTAAGTAATAAGTGTACAGCTTGCTTTTAGCCTGGCGCGGGGATCTTTCACCGGCCACTTTAACATTCTGCGACAGGGCAGGCCTTTACTTTAAGCTTTAATCTTAGCTGGTTCCGCTTTAACACAGGGTATTCTTTTGTCTTTAAGTATACCGCTTTCTTTCATCAGCCTGGAACCCTGTGTCTGCTACCGGTATCTCATCCGGCAGGGCAAAACAATTTCCAGTTTTTAAATTAAGCTGATGTCATTTTTAATACCAATGATTAGGATTTTGGCACAATGCTTATTTTTCTATATACACAAGATGAATTTCACATCATTTTCTGATTTCAGTTTAAGTTTGAAAGCATGTAAAATGTCAATTTGTCCTGCTATGTGATTTTTCTTCATTTATTTTTTGCTAGCCCATGGCATCACATTATGAAGACTCTACTAATATCTTTAGGCTGGGGCCAGTACCTTAACCGACTGTCGTCAAATGAAAAAACTGACAGAAGAGCGCAATTTAATACACACAACAGATATATATGTATCCGAACAAACAAATAAATATATTTGAACATATATACATACCTTTATATACGCACACTGATATATACATATATTTACATAATAAATACATTATATATGAATATATCTATATATATAACTTATTTATTTATACATATATATATATATATATATACTTATATATATATATATATATATATATATATATATATATATATATATATATATGTATTATGAATATATATATTAATTCTTATATAATATATATTTGTAAATATAAATTATATATATGTGTGTATATATATATCCTTCTGTTTGCTGGGGTAGAAGAAAAAAACTTATAATTATAATATTCTGAAGGATATTATTTTACTTGAGCGTCTTTCGTCTACACTCAAATATATATATTTGAATATACATTCAAATATATATTCAATGAATATACATTTAGACACACATGTAAATATATATATATATATATACACAAAACATGCATATATATACATACGTATATATAGACATATATACAATATTCGTCTATGTATATATATTCAATATTTTTACATTATAAATAAATATATATATAAAAATATATATATATATATATATATATATATATTTAAAAAAATATATACATATATGAAATACTTTTTACACATATTTATTTATGCTTCTATAATATATGGAAGGATATTAATTTACTCAAGCGTCTGCCTTGGGTGTTTATATAAAAAGAGAAGGGTTGAACTAATGAGAGGAATAAAAAAAATCTTTATATTCAATCTAATTTATTTATATTGTATATGTTATAGACTGGCATACATTTTTTTCTCTCTGGTTTATGTGAAAGGAGCTTGCAGGGATTCAAATTATTATTTTTTGCATTGAAATTCATTCTTTATTAATCACAGCTATGTTGCAGGCATATAAATACTTCCCTTTGGGCTCAAGTTGCTTTGAAAGAATCCTTGTCAGTATAGAACTAGTACCAGGACCATAAATGTATGCCCCAGGGCAAATGTTAAGAAAACCTCATCATTTTACAACTCCAAGACCAGGGGCTTAAGAAATGATGCTTCTGCGCAAACTTTCTCGTCAGCCGGTAAGAGATCAACCTCCTTTTGATTGTTTAAATTTAATCTGTGCTGAAATCATTGTGCAGGCTGGCAAAGAAAACCATGAACTTCTTGAAAGCTGTGTACTTGAGCTCATGTTATTTTTTATTTTCTGTATTTTGAAAAAAAAAAAAGTATATATATGATAATAAAAAAAAAAAAGTTCAGAGTATTTAATTGTTGTTTTGTCTTGTTAAAGAGAATGTATGTTGTGCAGAAGTGTAACCAACTCATTTTCAAGCCAGGCCTAGCAAAAGACCAAACCAAAAGAATCATATGATATGATGGTAGTAGGAAAAAAGTATATCAGTGAACAAATGGTGGCAGATGCATGCCTTAGCAATCTGACATGGTAGCTTTAATGAAAGAAAAACAAAAATAATAAAAACACCAAAAGCCACACTCACACAGTTATGTTCAACATATATAATGAAGACAGAAAAAAACCAACCCACCAGAATGGATGTATTGTAATGAAAATGGCAGTTAGCACTGGTGATAAGAATCAAAGTGTTGGCTAATAATTCCTATTACAACAGCCAGCCTTATAATCTGAATTAAAACTATTAAATCCCATTCATCCCTTGGATCTATGCCAAACAACACACAATAAATGATATGCATAGAGGTGTGCTGATGCCCTGTGTGAGATGCAGAATGAAATAGTGTTTTTAAAAAAAAGGAGCCACCCAGTAATAAGTATGTGGCCTTTTTATGTCTAGTTTAAAGGATAGAATTAGCATGAAATGTGTTAAGAGAATAGTGTGTGCAGTTGTTGGGATAGGCATATTACTATGTAGGCCTATGTATGTATGTATATCTATCTCTACTTATTAAAGAAAAGAATGACTAAACAAAAAAAAAAAACTGTAACATGGCAGCTACACAGAGTGGGTGGGTGGATGAGGGAGGGAGGGAAAACTCGTTCAATGTAAACCAAACCGAGCTAATTGGGAATGGGTGGAGGCCCTGAAAAGGGCCGAGTAGTAGAGCCACAACAAGCAAGCCAGGTGGTTGTTTGCTGTTGTGTTTATTTGCTGGTGGTGTACTTGGTGACAGCCTTGGTGCCTTCACTGACGGCGTGTTTGGCCAGCTCACCGGGCAGGAGGAGACGGACAGCGGTCTGGATCTCCCTGGAGGTGATGGTGCTGCGCTTGTTGTAGTGGGCAAGACGGCTGGCTTCAGCTGAAATGCGCTCAAAGATGTCGTTGACGAAGGAGTTCATGATGGACATGGCCTTGGAGGAAATGCCAGTGTCAGGGTGCACCTGCTTCAAGACTTTGTAAATGTAGATGCTGTAGCTTTCCTTTCTCCTCCTCTTCTTTTTCTTGTCACCGGTGCGTACGGCTTTAGCCTTACCGGCCTTCTTGGCTCCCTTGGAAGAAACTTTAGGTGGCATGTTGTTTTCTTTTCAATGGCTTGAACAGAAATGAGGCGAACCGACCGCCGGCCGCCCTTTTATATGAAACGGCGAGGAAATTTGGAGAGTACGAGTACGAGTACGAACGCCAAGCCGCTGCGCAGCCAATCAGAACGCTCGCTTGGTGACGAACGGATTTCCTCGCCGTTTCGTATAAAAGGGCCGATCTCGCCGTTAAGTCTTCATTCATCGCCTGCAGCCGTATCGCTGTTAGTCGCTGTATTTCTTCTCGCTCCTAACCAACTCACAATGTCCGGACGTGGTAAAGGCGGGTAAAGTCAAGGGAAAGTCCAAGTCTCGCTCCTCCAGGGCAGGCCTTCAATTCCCAGTCGGACGTATTCATCGTCTGTTGAGGAAAGGAAACTATGCTGAGCGTGTCGGTGCTGGTGCCCCAGTCTACCTAGCCGCCGTCCTCGAGTATTTGGCCGCTGAAGTGCTCGAGTTGGCCGGCAACGCTGCCAGAGACAACAAGAAGACAAGAATCATTCCTCGTCACCTCCAGCTGGCCATCCGTAACGACGAAGAGTTGAACAAACTTTTGTCGGGTGTCACCATCGCCCAGGGTGGTGTCCTCCCCAACATCCAGGCCGTGCTTCTGCCCAAGAAGTCACAGAAGACACCCGGTGGCAAGAGCTAAACAGTGTCACCCTGCTGCCCACTGTCCACCTAGCCTACTACTGTCCTTTTCAGGACAACCAAAGTTTACCCAATTAGCTTTCGTTGTGTGTCAATGAACAAAAATCGAGTTTTCCTACCCTACCCTACCCTACCCTACTTGTTTCAAACTTTATTAATAACGTATCAACATGTCAATCACTAGCAGTATGAGATCATTATTATAGATGTATAATACTTACACTGGTTTACACGAGCAGAACAGGGAGGGGGCGGTCATATTAATAGTAGTAACTGGACATATTTTAGGGGTATTCGTTCATAGATACAAATGAAAATAGAATCTATTTTTCTTTAAATGTGCTCCGTTTAACCCCTGTCTACAACAAATAAGGGTGGTCGTTATTTTAAAATTCTATTCTTTAACCTACCGCTAGTCTACCCTTTTTATTTTATATCTTCTTCTTTTTAAAACCAAATATGTTTTTATTAATCCTTCCCCCTCATTTATTTACACACTGTGTAAATACCGCCGATCGGGCGGTCGAATCGGGTCAGAATATCTACCTAGGTCTATAGACTAGGTCTAGATCTAAATTGTTTCAGGCAGTCTATGTTGGGTTCTTTTCTAATCACTCACACACACATTCATAATTCATTGAAGACGACAGAAGCAAACACACCGGATTCCATTGACAAGCGGCACAACCAAGGATTTCATTTGAACGAAGAATATTTTGTGTTATCGGCCCTGTCTGCTATTAATAGATCGCTCGGCTGGATACCGTGTCTAAAAATAATCTGCTATGTCGACGCTGTCTCAACGTTGTGTGGCTGCTACTGGCCAATCAGCGTCGTTAAACTCGTACTCGTCCAATGGGAGAGCTTCGTTGCGCTAAGGGTTTGGCGGACGGTTATAAAAGGGCCAGCAGCGCTGAGCTGCCGCATTTCCTTAACAGTCAGTTAAGATCATTCAAAAAAAAAAAGATGGCTCGTACCAAACAAACCGCCCGAAAATCTACTGGAGGCAAAGCCCCACGTAAACAGCTGGCCACCAAAGCCGCCAGAAAGTCAGCACCAGCCACCGGCGGTGTTAAGAAGCCCCATCGTTACAGGCCTGGAACCGTCGCCCTGAGAGAAATCCGTCGTTACCAGAAGAGCACTGAGCTGCTCATTCGCAAGCTGCCATTCCAGCGCCTGGTCAGAGAAATCGCCCAGGACTTCAAGACTGACCTTCGCTTCCAGAGCTCCGCTGTCATGGCCCTGCAGGAGGCTAGCGAGGCTTACCTCGTCGGTCTGTTTGAAGACACCAACCTGTGCGCCATCCACGCCAAGCGTGTCACCATCATGCCCAAGGACATCCAGCTAGCCAGACGTATCCGTGGTGAGCGTGCTTAAGAGGTTTCTTTTAAGCCCAAACCACCACCCCCTGTCCTCAACCAAGGTCCTTTTTAGGACCACCTGACAACGTTCAGATTAGCAGTGAAGGTCCCCCACCTCACGAGTTTCCACCCACCCACCCACTACACCCCCTGCCCATGTCTGCCACTCTACTACTACTACTACTACTACATCTATTAGTATTATTCTGGGGGATGCGGGAGATAGGTTCTATTCATTTATCTCTTTAATTCAACTCACACATCACATTGCTATTTGAATTCGTGTATGCATGCTGTTGATATTGTTTTATTTATCTCAAATGTGAAGAAAGGAGAGAATAAATTTTATATTTTTCTTTCACCCACCCACCACCCTATCCATTGCTTTTTAAAATATATATATAAAAAAAAAAAAAGAAAAACCCTTTAGGGTTAGAGCTAGATATCTAGATCTTAATCGGAGAGCAGAAATTATTCTTAACGACTACACGCCATAGATTATTTAATTATTAGAAGCCTAACTAACCTATTCGTTTCACGATGTAAACAAACCACTGCGAGTACGGAGCGGAGTACGAGAATATTATTTCGTTCGTACTCGACCAATCAGCGTTCGAGATTCTCTCGTACTCGCATAATGAGCTCGCTCGTACTCGCATAATTAGGTGTAGGGAAATATTTCAGTTTTATTCGCACAAAACGGTGAAAATAACGTCTAATATCATATTTTAACATGACAAACGTGGATCTTTTCTATGCCTACACGTGTGGGCAATGAAACTCTTTATTTTTTATCCAAGGGTCGCATAGCAGAATAGGTGAAAAAATGACTTTGAAAACGACACCGTTAGCCGACAAGCCAGCAACATTCCAGTCGACACGGCAAGCTGCTTTTTCATTGGCTGGCTCATTCGCCGACCGCTTTTGGTTGGGCGGTGTCCGCCATATTGAACGAACTCGAGCCCAGGACCGTATATAAGGAGCGAGTTTCTCTGCAGACGGCGTTTTTCGAACACTCCTTCATCAACAAAGAAGAAAAATTCAATATGTCTGGCCGAGGCAAAGGTGGTAAGGGACTCGGCAAAGGAGGCGCCAAGCGTCACAGGAAGGTGTTGCGTGATAACATCCAAGGTATCACCAAGCCAGCCATCCGTCGTCTTGCTCGCAGAGGTGGTGTCAAACGTATCTCTGGTCTGATCTACGAAGAAACCAGAGGTGTCCTCAAGGTGTTCCTTGAAAATGTCATCCGTGATGCCGTCACCTACACTGAGCACGCCAAGAGGAAGACCGTCACTGCTATGGATGTCGTCTATGCTCTGAAACGTCAAGGTCGCACCCTGTACGGCTTCGGCGGTTAAACTCAACCCAGGACCACCCATTTGTTCTACCCATCCGGCCCTTATTAGGGCCACCCATACGTTTCCGAATTAGCTCGAGTGGTTGTAACCCCTACACGAATGTTTTCCATACCTACCCCTTATTTAACTTACTGAGTTACTTCTAATTATTAGGTTGTAGCCTACTTAGTTTATTTATTTAATTTGGGCAGAGTGGTCATCTTTCCTTTGTTGGTTTTTAAGGGGTTTGTTTCCATGGGTGGGTAGGATCGAGGTAGCCTACCGTGAAGGCACAAAAGAAACAAACAAAAAATATTTCGATATTACAAAAGTGTTCACAGGTATGTGGTGAACTTAGGAAAGAGTGCAGGTGGTAAGAATAGGTGTCCAGTGGGGCAAAAAATAAAAGACAAAAGATGAAAAAAAGTCTACAACACGTGGTGTTCCCAAGCGGTCACCCATCTAAGTACTAACCACGCCCGACGTTGCTTGACTGCGGTGATCGGACGAGAACCGGTATTTTCAACGTGGTATGGCCGTAGACATCTGTGTGAGAAAATTGGGGCTTATAAATATACTCAAACGAAATCAGCAGTTATTCGTCCTTTTCTGGCTACAATAATGATTTCACTGCTTTCCTCATATTATTTCAATAATAAAAAACGCCCTAAATCTCCACAAAAGCGAAACATTGTTTTAATATCGAATACTATGTGCCTTTTTTTCCCTCTACAGCCATTGGTCGCTATTTTTAACCTGAGGCGGTAACCACCGGTAGACTTCCCTGAGCTACTAATTTTCGAGCATCGCGCGTTGTAAAATACAAAATAAATACATTTTCCCCATTTTCCTTGACTAAAATCAGAAAACCAGGTGCCCCCTGCATCCGACCTGTCCTTTAACTATCGCTTTCATGTGAAATGATCTATCGGAAAGGCGATACTTTAACTTTTTTGGGTCTCCCGCTCACTCACTCCTTCCGAAACATTCTGCACGAATTCATTCAATTTTAATCCAACTCATCACATAGATCTAGATCTAGCCGCCTACAAGTCTACTAATTTAATGTTTGAGAAATAGTTCAATGCTTTTCATTTATTAATTATTCTTTTAACCTTTTCCCACGACAACTGGCACATTTATTTTCAGTCTATTAATATTCTGGCTTCATTTTAAAACACGCAACTAGGCGACGATCTAGAATTCTAGATCTAACGCTCTAGCTTAACTAAAATAATATAAACAGGAGGGTAGATCTATTCAAAATACTGTTTCAAAAATTACAATAATAATTTCACGGTGAAAAAAAAAAGGCAGGCGATCCATGGTTAATTAAATGCTAATTAAGGATGTTGCTTAAAAGGTTAGGTTGGCCTGGGACGCCAGTATTTCTCTAGAGTCTAGATCTAGAATTTCTAGATTCTGTAGGAATGAGTAGCCTAGGTATTAATAATTAAATGCATTAGTAATTATTAGTAAATAACATAAGATTTAGTTCAGTAAAAACTAATAGATCTAGATTTTAGGTCCAATGTTGGCTATCAGACTTGATGCTTGATTGTAATGATTATTAGGTTTGAGCAATTAATTTTTTTAAACATTTTTTTTAATTATTAGTATTAGTGATAAGTCATCATTAGTGGGAGTAAATTTACTTCTTTCCAGTCTGGTTCTGGGTTTCCTTGTAGCCTATATAATCTAGATCTAGTTGGTGATAATATTAATAAATATTGTTTCCCATTTTAAATACTCAGGCGGTTTGTTTGAAAGTCTGACCGCAGCTCCATATTCATTGACTGTCGAAGCAGCGCATAAAATGAATTAGCTTATATCCAGGGCTGGCCTGGTCTGCCTGTTATTGTGACTGAATTGTCCTACAGACAAGACCTGAAGAAGCCCTCGTTAAGTAATAAGTGTACAGCTTGCTTTTAGCCTGGCGCGGGGATCTTTCACCGGCCACTTTAACATTCTGCGACAGGGCAGGCCTTTACTTTAAGCTTTAATCTTAGCTGGTTCCGCTTTAACACAGGGTATTCTTTTGTCTTTAAGTATACCGCTTTCTTTCATCAGCCTGGAACCCTGTGTCTGCTACCGGTATCTCATCCGGCAGGGCAAAACAATTTCCAGTTTTTAAATTAAGCTGATGTCATTTTTAATACCAATGATTAGGATTTTGGCACAATGCTTATTTTTCTATATACACAAGATGAATTTCACATCATTTTCTGATTTCAGTTTAAGTTTGAAAGCATGTAAAATGTCAATTTGTCCTGCTATGTGATTTTTCTTCATTTATTTTTTGCTAGCCCATGGCATCACATTATGAAGACTCTACTAATATCTTTAGGCTGGGGCCAGTACCTTAACCGACTGTCGTCAAATGAAAAAACTGACAGAAGAGCGCAATTTAATACACACAACAGATATATATGTATCCGAACAAACAAATAAATATATTTGAACATATATACATACCTTTATATACGCACACTGATATATACATATATTTACATAATAAATACATTATATATGAATATATCTATATATATAACTTATTTATTTATACATATATATATATATATATATACTTATATATATATATATATATATATATATATATATATATATATATATATATGTATTATGAATATATATATTAATTCTTATATAATATATATTTGTAAATATAAATTATATATATGTGTGTATATATATATCCTTCTGTTTGCTGGGGTAGAAGAAAAAAACTTATAATTATAATATTCTGAAGGATATTATTTTACTTGAGCGTCTTTCGTCTACACTCAAATATATATATTTGAATATACATTCAAATATATATTCAATGAATATACATTTAGACACACATGTAAATATATATATATATATATACACAAAACATGCATATATATACATACGTATATATAGACATATATACAATATTCGTCTATGTATATATATTCAATATTTTTACATTATAAATAAATATATATATAAAAATATATATATATATATATATATATATATATTTAAAAAAATATATACATATATGAAATACTTTTTACACATATTTATTTATGCTTCTATAATATATGGAAGGATATTAATTTACTCAAGCGTCTGCCTTGGGTGTTTATATAAAAAGAGAAGGGTTGAACTAATGAGAGGAATAAAAAAAATCTTTATATTCAATCTAATTTATTTATATTGTATATGTTATAGACTGGCATACATTTTTTTCTCTCTGGTTTATGTGAAAGGAGCTTGCAGGGATTCAAATTATTATTTTTTGCATTGAAATTCATTCTTTATTAATCACAGCTATGTTGCAGGCATATAAATACTTCCCTTTGGGCTCAAGTTGCTTTGAAAGAATCCTTGTCAGTATAGAACTAGTACCAGGACCATAAATGTATGCCCCAGGGCAAATGTTAAGAAAACCTCATCATTTTACAACTCCAACTGACCAGGGGCTTAAGAAATGATGCTTCTGCGCAAACTTTCTCGTCAGCCGGTAAGAGATCAACCTCCTTTTGATTGTTTAAATTTAATCTGTGCTGAAATCATTGTGCAGGCTGGCAAAGAAAACCATGAACTTCTTGAAAGCTGTGTACTTGAGCTCATGTTATTTTTTATTTTCTGTATTTTGAAAAAAAAAAAAGTATATATATGATAATAAAAAAAAAAAGTTCAGAGTATTTAATTGTTGTTTTGTCTTGTTAAAGAGAATGTATGTTGTGCAGAAGTGTAACCAACTCATTTTCAAGCCAGGCCTAGCAAAAGACAAAACCAAAAGAATCATATGATATGATGGTAGTAGGAAAAAAGTATATCAGTGAACAAATGGTGGCAGATGCATGCCTTAGCAATCTGACATGGTAGCTTTAATGAAAGAAAAACAAAAATAATAAAAACACCAAAAGCCACACTCACACAGTTATGTTCAACATATATAATGAAGACAGAAAAAAACCAACCCACCAGAATGGATGTATTGTAATGAAAATGGCAGTTAGCACTGGTGATAAGAATCAAAGTGTTGGCTAATAATTCCTATTACAACAGCCAGCCTTATAATCTGAATTAAAACTATTAAATCCCATTCATCCCTTGGATCTATGCCAAACAACACACAATAAATGATATGCATAGAGGTGTGCTGATGCCCTGTGTGAGATGCAGAATGAAATAGTGTTTTTAAAAAAAAGGAGCCACCCAGTAATAAGTATGTGGCCTTTTTATGTCTAGTTTAAAGGATAGAATTAGCATGAAATGTGTTAAGAGAATAGTGTGTGCAGTTGTTGGGATAGGCATATTACTATGTAGGCCTATGTATGTATGTATATCTATCTCTACTTATTAAAGAAAAGAATGACTAAACAAAAAAAAAAAACTGTAACATGGCAGCTACACAGAGTGGGTGGGTGGATGAGGGAGGGAGGGAAAACTCGTTCAATGTAAACCAAACCGAGCTAATTGGGAATGGGTGGAGGCCCTGAAAAGGGCCGAGTAGTAGAGCCACAACAAGCAAGCCAGGTGGTTGTTTGCTGTTGTGTTTATTTGCTGGTGGTGTACTTGGTGACAGCCTTGGTGCCTTCACTGACGGCGTGTTTGGCCAGCTCACCGGGCAGGAGGAGACGGACAGCGGTCTGGATCTCCCTGGAGGTGATGGTGCTGCGCTTGTTGTAGTGGGCAAGACGGCTGGCTTCAGCTGAAATGCGCTCAAAGATGTCGTTGACGAAGGAGTTCATGATGGACATGGCCTTGGAGGAAATGCCAGTGTCAGGGTGCACCTGCTTCAAGACTTTGTAAATGTAGATGCTGTAGCTTTCCTTTCTCCTCCTCTTCTTTTTCTTGTCACCGGTGCGTACGGCTTTAGCCTTACCGGCCTTCTTGGCTCCCTTGGAAGAAACTTTAGGTGGCATGTTGTTTTCTTTTCAATGGCTTGAACAGAAATGAGGCGAACCGACCGCCGGCCGCCCTTTTATATGAAACGGCGAGGAAATTTGGAGAGTACGAGTACGAGTACGAACGCCAAGCCGCTGCGCAGCCAATCAGAACGCTCGCTTGGTGACGAACGGATTTCCTCGCCGTTTCGTATAAAAGGGCCGATCTCGCCGTTAAGTCTTCATTCATCGCCTGCAGCCGTATCGCTGTTAGTCGCTGTATTTCTTCTCGCTCCTAACCAACTCACAATGTCCGGACGTGGTAAAGGCGGTAAAGTCAAGGGAAAGTCCAAGTCTCGCTCCTCCAGGGCAGGCCTTCAATTCCCAGTCGGACGTATTCATCGTCTGTTGAGGAAAGGAAACTATGCTGAGCGTGTCGGTGCTGGTGCCCCAGTCTACCTAGCCGCCGTCCTCGAGTATTTGGCCGCTGAAGTGCTCGAGTTGGCCGGCAACGCTGCCAGAGACAACAAGAAGACAAGAATCATTCCTCGTCACCTCCAGCTGGCCATCCGTAACGACGAAGAGTTGAACAAACTTTTGTCGGGTGTCACCATCGCCCAGGGTGGTGTCCTCCCCAACATCCAGGCCGTGCTTCTGCCCAAGAAGTCACAGAAGACACCCGGTGGCAAGAGCTAAACAGTGTCACCCTGCTGCCCACTGTCCACCTAGCCTACTACTGTCCTTTTCAGGACAACCAAAGTTTACCCAATTAGCTTTCGTTGTGTGTCAATGAACAAAAATCGAGTTTTCCTACCCTACCCTACCCTACCCTACTTGTTTCAAACTTTATTAATAACGTATCAACATGTCAATCACTAGCAGTATGAGATCATTATTATAGATGTATAATACTTACACTGGTTTACACGAGCAGAACAGGGAGGGGGCGGTCATATTAATAGTAGTAACTGGACATATTTTAGGGGTATTCGTTCATAGATACAAATGAAAATAGAATCTATTTTTCTTTAAATGTGCTCCGTTTAACCCCTGTCTACAACAAATAAGGGTGGTCGTTATTTTAAAATTCTATTCTTTAACCTACCGCTAGTCTACCCTTTTTATTTTATATCTTCTTCTTTTTAAAACCAAATATGTTTTTATTAATCCTTCCCCCTCATTTATTTACACACTGTGTAAATACCGCCGATCGGGCGGTCGAATCGGGTCAGAATATCTACCTAGGTCTATAGACTAGGTCTAGATCTAAATTGTTTCAGGCAGTCTATGTTGGGTTCTTTTCTAATCACTCACACACACATTCATAATTCATTGAAGACGACAGAAGCAAACACACCGGATTCCATTGACAAGCGGCACAACCAAGGATTTCATTTGAACGAAGAATATTTTGTGTTATCGGCCCTGTCTGCTATTAATAGATCGCTCGGCTGGATACCGTGTCTAAAAATAATCTGCTATGTCGACGCTGTCTCAACGTTGTGTGGCTGCTACTGGCCAATCAGCGTCGTTAAACTCGTACTCGTCCAATGGGAGAGCTTCGTTGCGCTAAGGGTTTGGCGGACGGTTATAAAAGGGCCAGCAGCGCTGAGCTGCCGCATTTCCTTAACAGTCAGTTAAGATCATTCAAAAAAAAAAAGATGGCTCGTACCAAACAAACCGCCCGAAAATCTACTGGAGGCAAAGCCCCACGTAAACAGCTGGCCACCAAAGCCGCCAGAAAGTCAGCACCAGCCACCGGCGGTGTTAAGAAGCCCCATCGTTACAGGCCTGGAACCGTCGCCCTGAGAGAAATCCGTCGTTACCAGAAGAGCACTGAGCTGCTCATTCGCAAGCTGCCATTCCAGCGCCTGGTCAGAGAAATCGCCCAGGACTTCAAGACTGACCTTCGCTTCCAGAGCTCCGCTGTCATGGCCCTGCAGGAGGCTAGCGAGGCTTACCTCGTCGGTCTGTTTGAAGACACCAACCTGTGCGCCATCCACGCCAAGCGTGTCACCATCATGCCCAAGGACATCCAGCTAGCCAGACGTATCCGTGGTGAGCGTGCTTAAGAGGTTTCTTTTAAGCCCAAACCACCACCCCCTGTCCTCAACCAAGGTCCTTTTTAGGACCACCTGACAACGTTCAGATTAGCAGTGAAGGTCCCCCACCTCACGAGTTTCCACCCACCCACCCACTACACCCCCTGCCCATGTCTGCCACTCTACTACTACTACTACTACATCTATTAGTATTATTCTGGGGGATGCGGGAAATAGGTTCTATTCATTTATCTCTTTAATTCAACTCACACATCACATTGCTATTTGAATTCGTGTATGCATGCTGTTGATATTGTTTTATTTATCTCAAATGTGAAGAAAGGAGAGAATAAATTTTATATTTTTCTTTCACCCACCCACCACCCTATCCATTGCTTTTTAAAATATATATATAAAAAAAAAAAAAGAAAAACCCTTTAGGGTTAGAGCTAGATATCTAGATCTTAATCGGAGAGCAGAAATTATTCTTAACGACTACACGCCATAGATTATTTAATTATTAGAAGCCTAACTAACCTATTCGTTTCACGATGTAAACAAACCACTGCGAGTACGGAGCGGAGTACGAGAATATTATTTCGTTCGTACTCGACCAATCAGCGTTCGAGATTCTCTCGTACTCGCATAATGAGCTCGCTCGTACTCGCATAATTAGGTGTAGGGAAATATTTCAGTTTTATTCGCACAAAACGGTGAAAATAACGTCTAATATCATATTTTAACATGACAAACGTGGATCTTTTCTATGCCTACACGTGTGGGCAATGAAACTCTTTATTTTTTATCCAAGGGTCGCATAGCAGAATAGGTGAAAAAATGACTTTGAAAACGACACCGTTAGCCGACAAGCCAGCAACATTCCAGTCGACACGGCAAGCTGCTTTTTCATTGGCTGGCTCATTCGCCGACCGCTTTTGGTTGGGCGGTGTCCGCCATATTGAACGAACTCGAGCCCAGGACCGTATATAAGGAGCGAGTTTCTCTGCAGACGGCGTTTTTCGAACACTCCTTCATCAACAAAGAAGAAAAATTCAATATGTCTGGCCGAGGCAAAGGTGGTAAGGGACTCGGCAAAGGAGGCGCCAAGCGTCACAGGAAGGTGTTGCGTGATAACATCCAAGGTATCACCAAGCCAGCCATCCGTCGTCTTGCTCGCAGAGGTGGTGTCAAACGTATCTCTGGTCTGATCTACGAAGAAACCAGAGGTGTCCTCAAGGTGTTCCTTGAAAATGTCATCCGTGATGCCGTCACCTACACTGAGCACGCCAAGAGGAAGACCGTCACTGCTATGGATGTCGTCTATGCTCTGAAACGTCAAGGTCGCACCCTGTACGGCTTCGGCGGTTAAACTCAACCCAGGACCACCCATTTGTTCTACCCATCCGGCCCTTATTAGGGCCACCCATACGTTTCCGAATTAGCTCGAGTGGTTGTAACCCCTACACGAATGTTTTCCATACCTACCCCTTATTTAACTTACTGAGTTACTTCTAATTATTAGGTTGTAGCCTACTTAGTTTATTTATTTAATTTGGGCAGAGTGGTCATCTTTCCTTTGTTGGTTTTTAAGGGGTTTGTTTCCATGGGTGGGTAGGATCGAGGTAGCCTACCGTGAAGGCACAAAAGAAACAAACAAAAAATATTTCGATATTACAAAAGTGTTCACAGGTATGTGGTGAACTTAGGAAAGAGTGCAGGTGGTAAGAATAGGTGTCCAGTGGGGCAAAAAATAAAAGACAAAAGATGAAAAAAAGTCTACAACACGTGGTGTTCCCAAGCGGTCACCCATCTAAGTACTAACCACGCCCGACGTTGCTTGACTGCGGTGATCGGACGAGAACCGGTATTTTCAACGTGGTATGGCCGTAGACATCTGTGTGAGAAAATTGGGGCTTATAAATATACTCAAACGAAATCAGCAGTTATTCGTCCTTTTCTGGCTACAATAATGATTTCACTGCTTTCCTCATATTATTTCAATAATAAAAAACGCCCTAAATCTCCACAAAAGCGAAACATTGTTTTAATATCGAATACTATGTGCCTTTTTTTCCCTCTACAGCCATTGGTCGCTATTTTTAACCTGAGGCGGTAACCACCGGTAGACTTCCCTGAGCTACTAATTTTCGAGCATCGCGCGTTGTAAAATACAAAATAAATACATTTTCCCCATTTTCCTTGACTAAAATCAGAAAACCAGGTGCCCCCTGCATCCGACCTGTCCTTTAACTATCGCTTTCATGTGAAATGATCTATCGGAAAGGCGATACTTTAACTTTTTTGGGTCTCCCGCTCACTCACTCCTTCCGAAACATTCTGCACGAATTCATTCAATTTTAATCCAACTCATCACATAGATCTAGATCTAGCCGCCTACAAGTCTACTAATTTAATGTTTGAGAAATAGTTCAATGCTTTTCATTTATTAATTATTCTTTTAACCTTTTCCCACGACAACTGGCACATTTATTTTCAGTCTATTAATATTCTGGCTTCATTTTAAAACACGCAACTAGGCGACGATCTAGAATTCTAGATCTAACGCTCTAGCTTAACTAAAATAATATAAACAGGAGGGTAGATCTATTCAAAATACTGTTTCAAAAATTACAATAATAATTTCACGGTGAAAAAAAAAAGGCAGGCGATCCATGGTTAATTAAATGCTAATTAAGGATGTTGCTTAAAAGGTTAGGTTGGCCTGGGACGCCAGTATTTCTCTAGAGTCTAGATCTAGAATTTCTAGATTCTGTAGGAATGAGTAGCCTAGGTATTAATAATTAAATGCATTAGTAATTATTAGTAAATAACATAAGATTTAGTTCAGTAAAAACTAATAGATCTAGATTTTAGGTCCAATGTTGGCTATCAGACTTGATGCTTGATTGTAATGATTATTAGGTTTGAGCAATTAATTTTTTTAAACATTTTTTTTAATTATTAGTATTAGTGATAAGTCATCATTAGTGGGAGTAAATTTACTTCTTTCCAGTCTGGTTCTGGGTTTCCTTGTAGCCTATATAATCTAGATCTAGTTGGTGATAATATTAATAAATATTGTTTCCCATTTTAAATACTCAGGCGGTTTGTTTGAAAGTCTGACCGCAGCTCCATATTCATTGACTGTCGAAGCAGCGCATAAAATGAATTAGCTTATATCCAGGGCTGGCCTGGTCTGCCTGTTATTGTGACTGAATTGTCCTACAGACAAGACCTGAAGAAGCCCTCGTTAAGTAATAAGTGTACAGCTTGCTTTTAGCCTGGCGCGGGGATCTTTCACCGGCCACTTTAACATTCTGCGACAGGGCAGGCCTTTACTTTAAGCTTTAATCTTAGCTGGTTCCGCTTTAACACAGGGTATTCTTTTGTCTTTAAGTATACCGCTTTCTTTCATCAGCCTGGAACCCTGTGTCTGCTACCGGTATCTCATCCGGCAGGGCAAAACAATTTCCAGTTTTTAAATTAAGCTGATGTCATTTTTAATACCAATGATTAGGATTTTGGCACAATGCTTATTTTTCTATATACACAAGATGAATTTCACATCATTTTCTGATTTCAGTTTAAGTTTGAAAGCATGTAAAATGTCAATTTGTCCTGCTATGTGATTTTTCTTCATTTATTTTTTGCTAGCCCATGGCATCACATTATGAAGACTCTACTAATATCTTTAGGCTGGGGCCAGTACCTTAACCGACTGTCGTCAAATGAAAAAACTGACAGAAGAGCGCAATTTAATACACACAACAGATATATATGTATCCGAACAAACAAATAAATATATTTGAACATATATACATACCTTTATATACGCACACTGATATATACATATATTTACATAATAAATACATTATATATGAATATATCTATATATATAACTTATTTATTTATACATATATATATATATATATATACTTATATATATATATATATATATATATATATATATATATATATATATATATATATGTATTATGAATATATATATTAATTCTTATATAATATATATTTGTAAATATAAATTATATATATGTGTGTATATATATATCCTTCTGTTTGCTGGGGTAGAAGAAAAAAACTTATAATTATAATATTCTGAAGGATATTATTTTACTTGAGCGTCTTTCGTCTACACTCAAATATATATATTTGAATATACATTCAAATATATATTCAATGAATATACATTTAGACACACATGTAAATATATATATATATATATACACAAAACATGCATATATATACATACGTATATATAGACATATATACAATATTCGTCTATGTATATATATTCAATATTTTTACATTATAAATAAATATATATATAAAAATATATATATATATATATATATATATATATTTAAAAAAATATATACATATATGAAATACTTTTTACACATATTTATTTATGCTTCTATAATATATGGAAGGATATTAATTTACTCAAGCGTCTGCCTTGGGTGTTTATATAAAAAGAGAAGGGTTGAACTAATGAGAGGAATAAAAAAAATCTTTATATTCAATCTAATTTATTTATATTGTATATGTTATAGACTGGCATACATTTTTTTCTCTCTGGTTTATGTGAAAGGAGCTTGCAGGGATTCAAATTATTATTTTTTGCATTGAAATTCATTCTTTATTAATCACAGCTATGTTGCAGGCATATAAATACTTCCCTTTGGGCTCAAGTTGCTTTGAAAGAATCCTTGTCAGTATAGAACTAGTACCAGGACCATAAATGTATGCCCCAGGGCAAATGTTAAGAAAACCTCATCATTTTACAACTCCAACTGACCAGGGGCTTAAGAAATGATGCTTCTGCGCAAACTTTCTCGTCAGCCGGTAAGAGATCAACCTCCTTTTGATTGTTTAAATTTAATCTGTGCTGAAATCATTGTGCAGGCTGGCAAAGAAAACCATGAACTTCTTGAAAGCTGTGTACTTGAGCTCATGTTATTTTTTATTTTCTGTATTTTGAAAAAAAAAAAAGTATATATATGATAATAAAAAAAAAAAGTTCAGAGTATTTAATTGTTGTTTTGTCTTGTTAAAGAGAATGTATGTTGTGCAGAAGTGTAACCAACTCATTTTCAAGCCAGGCCTAGCAAAAGACAAAACCAAAAGAATCATATGATATGATGGTAGTAGGAAAAAAGTATATCAGTGAACAAATGGTGGCAGATGCATGCCTTAGCAATCTGACATGGTAGCTTTAATGAAAGAAAAACAAAAATAATAAAAACACCAAAAGCCACACTCACACAGTTATGTTCAACATATATAATGAAGACAGAAAAAAACCAACCCACCAGAATGGATGTATTGTAATGAAAATGGCAGTTAGCACTGGTGATAAGAATCAAAGTGTTGGCTAATAATTCCTATTACAACAGCCAGCCTTATAATCTGAATTAAAACTATTAAATCCCATTCATCCCTTGGATCTATGCCAAACAACACACAATAAATGATATGCATAGAGGTGTGCTGATGCCCTGTGTGAGATGCAGAATGAAATAGTGTTTTTAAAAAAAAGGAGCCACCCAGTAATAAGTATGTGGCCTTTTTATGTCTAGTTTAAAGGATAGAATTAGCATGAAATGTGTTAAGAGAATAGTGTGTGCAGTTGTTGGGATAGGCATATTACTATGTAGGCCTATGTATGTATGTATATCTATCTCTACTTATTAAAGAAAAGAATGACTAAACAAAAAAAAAAAACTGTAACATGGCAGCTACACAGAGTGGGTGGGTGGATGAGGGAGGGAGGGAAAACTCGTTCAATGTAAACCAAACCGAGCTAATTGGGAATGGGTGGAGGCCCTGAAAAGGGCCGAGTAGTAGAGCCACAACAAGCAAGCCAGGTGGTTGTTTGCTGTTGTGTTTATTTGCTGGTGGTGTACTTGGTGACAGCCTTGGTGCCTTCACTGACGGCGTGTTTGGCCAGCTCACCGGGCAGGAGGAGACGGACAGCGGTCTGGATCTCCCTGGAGGTGATGGTGCTGCGCTTGTTGTAGTGGGCAAGGACGGCTGGCTTCAGCTGAAATGCGCTCAAAGATGTCGTTGACGAAGGAGTTCATGATGGACATGGCCTTGGAGGAAATGCCAGTGTCAGGGTGCACCTGCTTCAAGACTTTGTAAATGTAGATGCTGTAGCTTTCCTTTCTCCTCCTCTTCTTTTTCTTGTCACCGGTGCGTACGGCTTTAGCCTTACCGGCCTTCTTGGCTCCCTTGGAAGAAACTTTAGGTGGCATGTTGTTTTCTTTTCAATGGCTTGAACAGAAATGAGGCGAACCGACCGCCGGCCGCCCTTTTATATGAAACGGCGAGGAAATTTGGAGAGTACGAGTACGAGTACGAACGCCAAGCCGCTGCGCAGCCAATCAGAACGCTCGCTTGGTGACGAACGGATTTCCTCGCCGTTTCGTATAAAAGGGCCGATCTCGCCGTTAAGTCTTCATTCATCGCCTGCAGCCGTATCGCTGTTAGTCGCTGTATTTCTTCTCGCTCCTAACCAACTCACAATGTCCGGACGTGGTAAAGGCGGTAAAGTCAAGGGAAAGTCCAAGTCTCGCTCCTCCAGGGCAGGCCTTCAATTCCCAGTCGGACGTATTCATCGTCTGTTGAGGAAAGGAAACTATGCTGAGCGTGTCGGTGCTGGTGCCCCAGTCTACCTAGCCGCCGTCCTCGAGTATTTGGCCGCTGAAGTGCTCGAGTTGGCCGGCAACGCTGCCAGAGACAACAAGAAGACAAGAATCATTCCTCGTCACCTCCAGCTGGCCATCCGTAACGACGAAGAGTTGAACAAACTTTTGTCGGGTGTCACCATCGCCCAGGGTGGTGTCCTCCCCAACATCCAGGCCGTGCTTCTGCCCAAGAAGTCACAGAAGACACCCGGTGGCAAGAGCTAAACAGTGTCACCCTGCTGCCCACTGTCCACCTAGCCTACTACTGTCCTTTTCAGGACAACCAAAGTTTACCCAATTAGCTTTCGTTGTGTGTCAATGAACAAAAATCGAGTTTTCCTACCCTACCCTACCCTACCCTACTTGTTTCAAACTTTATTAATAACGTATCAACATGTCAATCACTAGCAGTATGAGATCATTATTATAGATGTATAATACTTACACTGGTTTACACGAGCAGAACAGGGAGGGGGCGGTCATATTAATAGTAGTAACTGGACATATTTTAGGGGTATTCGTTCATAGATACAAATGAAAATAGAATCTATTTTTCTTTAAATGTGCTCCGTTTAACCCCTGTCTACAACAAATAAGGGTGGTCGTTATTTTAAAATTCTATTCTTTAACCTACCGCTAGTCTACCCTTTTTATTTTATATCTTCTTCTTTTTAAAACCAAATATGTTTTTATTAATCCTTCCCCCTCATTTATTTACACACTGTGTAAATACCCGCCGATCGGGCGGTCGAATCGGGTCAGAATATCTACCTAGGTCTATAGACTAGGTCTAGATCTAAATTGTTTCAGGCAGTCTATGTTGGGTTCTTTTCTAATCACTCACACACACATTCATAATTCATTGAAGACGACAGAAGCAAACACACCGGATTCCATTGACAAGCGGCACAACCAAGGATTTCATTTGAACGAAGAATATTTTGTGTTATCGGCCCTGTCTGCTATTAATAGATCGCTCGGCTGGATACCGTGTCTAAAAATAATCTGCTATGTCGACGCTGTCTCAACGTTGTGTGGCTGCTACTGGCCAATCAGCGTCGTTAAACTCGTACTCGTCCAATGGGAGAGCTTCGTTGCGCTAAGGGTTTGGCGGACGGTTATAAAAGGGCCAGCAGCGCTGAGCTGCCGCATTTCCTTAACAGTCAGTTAAGATCATTCAAAAAAAAAAAAAGATGGCTCGTACCAAACAAACCGCCCGAAAATCTACTGGAGGCAAAGCCCCACGTAAACAGCTGGCCACCAAAGCCGCCAGAAAGTCAGCACCAGCCACCGGCGGTGTTAAGAAGCCCCATCGTTACAGGCCTGGAACCGTCGCCCTGAGAGAAATCCGTCGTTACCAGAAGAGCACTGAGCTGCTCATTCGCAAGCTGCCATTCCAGCGCCTGGTCAGAGAAATCGCCCAGGACTTCAAGACTGACCTTCGCTTCCAGAGCTCCGCTGTCATGGCCCTGCAGGAGGCTAGCGAGGCTTACCTCGTCGGTCTGTTTGAAGACACCAACCTGTGCGCCATCCACGCCAAGCGTGTCACCATCATGCCCAAGGACATCCAGCTAGCCAGACGTATCCGTGGTGAGCGTGCTTAAGAGGTTTCTTTTAAGCCCAAACCACCACCCCCTGTCCTCAACCAAGGTCCTTTTTAGGACCACCTGACAACGTTCAGATTAGCAGTGAAGGTCCCCCACCTCACGAGTTTCCACCCACCCACCCACTACACCCCCTGCCCATGTCTGCCACTCTACTACTACTACTACTACTACATCTATTAGTATTATTCTGGGGGATGCGGGAGATAGGTTCTATTCATTTATCTCTTTAATTCAACTCACACATCACATTGCTATTTGAATTCGTGTATGCATGCTGTTGATATTGTTTTATTTATCTCAAATGTGAAGAAAGGAGAGAATAAATTTTATATTTTTCTTTCACCCACCCACCACCCTATCCATTGCTTTTTAAAATATATATATAAAAAAAAAAAAAAGAAAAACCCTTTAGGGTTAGAGCTAGATATCTAGATCTTAATCGGAGAGCAGAAATTATTCTTAACGACTACACGCCATAGATTATTTAATTATTAGAAGCCTAACTAACCTATTCGTTTCACGATGTAAACAAACCACTGCGAGTACGGAGCGGAGTACGAGAATATTATTTCGTTCGTACTCGACCAATCAGCGTTCGAGATTCTCTCGTACTCGCATAATGAGCTCGCTCGTACTCGCATAATTAGGTGTAGGGAAATATTTCAGTTTTATTCGCACAAAACGGTGAAAATAACGTCTAATATCATATTTTAACATGACAAACGTGGATCTTTTCTATGCCTACACGTGTGGGCAATGAAACTCTTTATTTTTTATCCAAGGGTCGCATAGCAGAATAGGTGAAAAAATGACTTTGAAAACGACACCGTTAGCCGACAAGCCAGCAACATTCCAGTCGACACGGCAAGCTGCTTTTTCATTGGCTGGCTCATTCGCCGACCGCTTTTGGTTGGGCGGTGTCCGCCATATTGAACGAACTCGAGCCCAGGACCGTATATAAGGAGCGAGTTTCTCTGCAGACGGCGTTTTTCGAACACTCCTTCATCAACAAAGAAGAAAAATTCAATATGTCTGGCCGAGGCAAAGGTGGTAAGGGACTCGGCAAAGGAGGCGCCAAGCGTCACAGGAAGGTGTTGCGTGATAACATCCAAGGTATCACCAAGCCAGCCATCCGTCGTCTTGCTCGCAGAGGTGGTGTCAAACGTATCTCTGGTCTGATCTACGAAGAAACCAGAGGTGTCCTCAAGGTGTTCCTTGAAAATGTCATCCGTGATGCCGTCACCTACACTGAGCACGCCAAGAGGAAGACCGTCACTGCTATGGATGTCGTCTATGCTCTGAAACGTCAAGGTCGCACCCTGTACGGCTTCGGCGGTTAAACTCAACCCAGGACCACCCATTTGTTCTACCCATCCGGCCCTTATTAGGGCCACCCATACGTTTCCGAATTAGCTCGAGTGGTTGTAACCCCTACACGAATGTTTTCCATACCTACCCCTTATTTAACTTACTGAGTTACTTCTAATTATTAGGTTGTAGCCTACTTAGTTTATTTATTTAATTTGGGCAGAGTGGTCATCTTTCCTTTGTTGGTTTTTAAGGGGTTTGTTTCCATGGGTGGGTAGGATCGAGGTAGCCTACCGTGAAGGCACAAAAGAAACAAACAAAAAATATTTCGATATTACAAAAGTGTTCACAGGTATGTGGTGAACTTAGGAAAGAGTGCAGGTGGTAAGAATAGGTGTCCAGTGGGGCAAAAAATAAAAGACAAAAGATGAAAAAAAGTCTACAACACGTGGTGTTCCCAAGCGGTCACCCATCTAAGTACTAACCACGCCCGACGTTGCTTGACTGCGGTGATCGGACGAGAACCGGTATTTTCAACGTGGTATGGCCGTAGACATCTGTGTGAGAAAATTGGGGCTTATAAATATACTCAAACGAAATCAGCAGTTATTCGTCCTTTTCTGGCTACAATAATGATTTCACTGCTTTCCTCATATTATTTCAATAATAAAAAACGCCCTAAATCTCCACAAAAGCGAAACATTGTTTTAATATCGAATACTATGTGCCTTTTTTTCCCTCTACAGCCATTGGTCGCTATTTTTAACCTGAGGCGGTAACCACCGGTAGACTTCCCTGAGCTACTAATTTTCGAGCATCGCGCGTTGTAAAATACAAAATAAATACATTTTCCCCCATTTTCCTTGACTAAAATCAGAAAACCAGGTGCCCCCTGCATCCGACCTGTCCTTTAACTATCGCTTTCATGTGAAATGATCTATCGGAAAGGCGATACTTTAACTTTTTTGGGTCTCCCGCTCACTCACTCCTTCCGAAACATTCTGCACGAATTCATTCAATTTTAATCCAACTCATCACATAGATCTAGATCTAGCCGCCTACAAGTCTACTAATTTAATGTTTGAGAAATAGTTCAATGCTTTTCATTTATTAATTATTCTTTTAACCTTTTCCCACGACAACTGGCACATTTATTTTCAGTCTATTAATATTCTGGCTTCATTTTAAAACACGCAACTAGGCGACGATCTAGAATTCTAGATCTAACGCTCTAGCTTAACTAAAATAATATAAACAGGAGGGTAGATCTATTCAAAATACTGTTTCAAAAATTACAATAATAATTTTCACGGTGAAAAAAAAAAGGCAGGCGATCCATGGTTAATTAAATGCTAATTAAGGATGTTGCTTAAAAGGTTAGGTTGGCCTGGGACGCCAGTTATTTCTCTAGAGTCTAGATCTAGAATTTCTAGATTCTGTAGGAATGAGTAGCCTAGGTATTAATAATTAAATGCATTAGTAATTATTAGTAAATAACATAAGATTTAGTTCAGTAAAAACTAATAGATCTAGATTTTAGGTCCAATGTTGGCTATCAGACTTGATGCTTGATTGTAATGATTATTAGGTTTGAGCAATTAATTTTTTTAAACATTTTTTTTAATTATTAGTATTAGTGATAAGTCATCATTAGTGGGAGTAAATTTACTTCTTTCCAGTCTGGTTCTGGGTTTCCTTGTAGCCTATATAATCTAGATCTAGTTGGTGATAATATTAATAAATATTGTTTCCCATTTTAAATACTCAGGCGGTTTGTTTGAAAGTCTGACCGCAGCTCCATATTCATTGACTGTCGAAGC
>NW_026733641.1:0-80000 GCF_028476545.2 Physella acuta
ACGGAACATGAGGGACGGAACATGGGGCACGGAACATGGGGCACGGAACATGGGGCACGGAACATGGGGCACGGAACATGAGGCACGGAACATGGGGCACGGAACATGGGGCACGGAACATGAGGCACGGAACATGAGGCACGGAACATGAGGCACGGAACATGAGGCACGGAACATGAGGCACGGAACATGAGCACGGAACATGAGGCACGGAACATGAGGCACGGACCATGAGGCAAGCGGAACATGAGGCACGGAACATGAGGCACGGAACATGAGGCACGGAACATGAGGCACGGAACATGAGGCACGGAACATGAGGCACGGAACATGAGGCACGGAACATGAGGCAGGAACATGAGGCACGGAACATGAGGCAGGAACATGAGGCACGGAACATGAGGCACGGAACATGAGGCACGGAACATGAGGCACGGAACATGAGGCACGGAAACATGAGGCACGGAACATGAGGCACGGAACATGAGGCACGGAACATGAGGGCACGGAACATGAGGCACGGGAACATGAGGCACGGAACATGAGGCACGGGAACATGAGGCACGGAACATGAGGCACGGAACATGAGGCACGGGAACATGAGGCACGGGAACATGAGGCACGGGAACATGAGGCACGGGACATGAGGCACGGGACATGAGGCACGGGAACATGAGGCACGGGACATGAGGCACGGGAATGAGGCACGGACATGAGGCCGGGACATGAGGCACGGAGGGACATGAGGCACGGACATGAGGCACGGAACATGAGGCACGGGACATGAGGCACGGGAACATGAGGCACGGAACATGAGGCACGGGAACATGAGGCACGGACATGAGGCACGGAACATGAGGCACGGAACATGAGGCACGGAACATGAGGCACGGAACATGAGGCACGGAACATGAGGCAAGGCGGAACATGAGGCACGGAACATGAGGCACGGAACATGAGGCACGGAACATGAGGCACGGAACATGAGGCACGGAAGAGCACGACATGAGGCACGGAACATGAGGCACGGAACATGAGGCACGGAACATGAGGCACGGAACATGAGGCACGGAAACATGAGGACGGAACATGAGGCACGGAACATGAGGCACGGAACATGAGGCACGGAACATGAGGCACGGAACATGAGGCACGGAACATGAGGCACGGAACATGAGGCACGGAACATGAGGCACGGAACATGAGGCACGGAACATGAGGCACGGAACATGAGGCACGGAACATGAGGCACGGAACATGAGGCACGGAACATGAGGCACGGAACATGAGGCACGGAACATGAGGCACGGAACATGAGGCACGGAACATGAGGCACGGAACATGAGGCACGGAACATGAGGCACGGAAGACGACATGAGGCACGGAACATGAGGCACGGAACATGAGGCACGGAACATGAGGCACGGAACATGAGGCACGGAACATGAGGCACGGAACATGAGGCACGGAACATGAGGCACGGAACATGAGGCACGGAACATGAGGCACGGAACATGAGGCACGGAAACATGAGGCACGGAACATGAGGCACGGAACATGAGGCACGGAACATGAGGCACGGAACATGAGGCACGGAACATGAGGCACGGAACATGAGGCACGGAACATGAGGCACGGAACATGAGGGCACGGAACATGAGGCACGGAACATGAGGCACGGAACATGAGGCACGGAACATGAGGCACGGAACATGAGGCACGGGAACATGAGGCACGGGAACATGAGGCACGGGAACATGAGGCACGGGAACATGAGGCACGGGACATGAGGCACGGGACATGAGGCACGGGACATGAGGCACGGAGACATGAGGCACGGGAACATGAGGCACGGGACATGAGGCACGGGAACATGAGGCACGGGAACATGAGGCACGGGACATGAGGCACGGGACATGAGGCACGGGAACATGAGGCACGGGACATGAGGCACGGGACATGAGGCACGGAACATGAGGCACGGGAACATGAGGCACGGGAACATGAGGCACGGAACATGAGGCACGGGAACATGAGGCACGGGAACATGAGGCACGGGACATGAGGCACGGGAACATGAGGCACGGGACATGAGGCACGGGAACATGAGGCACGGGAACATGAGGCACGGGACATGAGGCACGGAACATGAGGCACGGGAACATGAGGCACGGGACATGAGGCACGGAACATGAGGCACGGGAACATGAGGCACGGAACATGAGGCACGGAACATGAGGCACGGGAACATGAGGCACGGAACATGAGGCACGGGAACATGAGGCACGGGAACATGAGGCACGGAACATGAGGCACGGGACATGAGGCACGGAACATGAGGCACGGAACATGAGGCACGGAACATGAGGCACGGAACATGAGGCACGGAACATGAGGCACGGAACATGAGGCACGGAACATGAGGCACGGAACATGAGGCACGGACATGAGGCACGGAACATGAGGCACGGAACATGAGGCACGGAACATGAGGCACGGAACATGAGGCACGGAACATGAGGCACGGAACATGAGGCACGGAACATGAGGCACGGAACATGAGGCACGGAACATGAGGCACGGACATGAGGCACGGAACATGAGGCACGGACATGAGGCACGGAACATGAGGCACGGAACATGAGGCACGGAACATGAGGCACGGAACATGAGGCACGGAACATGAGGCACGGAACATGAGGCACGGAACATGAGGCACGGAACATGAGGCACGGAACATGAGGCACGGACACATGAGGCACGGAACATGAGGCACGGAACATGAGGCACGGAACATGAGGCACGGAACATGAGGCACGGAACATGAGGCACGGAACATGAGGCACGGAACATGAGGCACGGAACATGAGGCACGGAACATGAGGCACGGAACATGAGGCACGGAACATGAGGCACGGAACATGAGGCACGGAACATGAGGCACGGACAGAGGCACGGAACATGAGGGCACGGAACATGAGGCACGGAACATGAGGCACGGAACATGAGGCACGGAACATGAGGCACGGAACATGAGGCACGGAACATGAGGCACGGAACATGAGGCACGGAACATGAGGCACGGAACATGAGGCACGGAACATGAGGCACGGAACATGAGGCACGGAACATGAGGCACGGAACATGAGGCACGGAACATGAGGCACGGAACATGAGGCACGGAACATGAGGCACGGAACATGAGGCACGGGAACATGAGGCACGGAACATGAGGCACGGAACATGAGGCACGGAACATGAGGCACGGAACATGAGGCACGGAACATGAGGCACGGAACATGAGGCACGGAACATGAGGCACGGAACATGAGGCACGGAACATGAGGCACGGAACATGAGGCACGGAACATGAGGCACGGAACATGAGGCACGGAACATGAGGCACGGAACATGAGGCACGGAACATGAGGCACGGAACATGAGGCACGGAACATGAGGCACGGAACATGAGGCACGGAACATGAGGCACGGAAACATGAGGCACGGAACATGAGGCACGGAACATGAGGCACGGAACATGAGGCACGGAACATGAGGCACGGAACATGAGGCAGCGAACATGAGGCACGGAACATGAGGCACGGAACATGAGGCACGGAACATGAGGCACGGAAACATGAGGCACGGAACATGAGGCACGGAACATGAGGCACGGAACATGAGGCACGGAACATGAGGCACGGAACATGAGGCACGGAACATGAGGCACGGAACATGAGGCACGGAACATGAGGCACGGAACATGAGGCACGGAACATGAGGCACGGAACATGAGGCACGGAACATGAGGCACGGAACATGAGGCACGGAACATGAGGCACGGAACATGAGGCACGGAACATGAGGCACGGAACATGAGGCACGGAACATGAGGCACGGAACATGAGGCACGGAACATGAGGCACGGAACATGAGGCACGGAACATGAGGCACGGAACATGAGGCACGGAACATGAGGCACGAACATGAGGCACGGAACATGAGGCACGGAACATGAGGCACGGAACATGAGGCACGGAACATGAGGCACGGAACATGAGGCACGGAACATGAGGCACGGAACATGAGGCACGGAACATGAGGCACGGAACATGAGGCACGGAACATGAGGCACGGAACATGAGGCACGGAACATGAGGCACGGAACATGAGGCACGGAACATGAGGCACGGAACATGAGGCACGGAACATGAGGCACGGAACATGAGGCACGAACATGAGGCACGGAACATGAGGCACGGAACATGAGGCACGGAACATGAGGCACGGAACATGAGGCACGGAACATGAGGCACGGAACATGAGGCACGGAACATGAGGCACGGAACATGAGGCACGGAACATGAGGCACGGAACATGAGGCACGGAACATGAGGCACGGAACATGAGGCACGGAACATGAGGCACGGAACATGAGGCACGGAACATGAGGCACGGAACATGAGGCACGGAACATGAGGCACGGAACATGAGGCACGGAACATGAGGCACGGAACATGAGGCACGGAACATGAGGCACGGAACATGAGGCACGGAACATGAGGCACGGAACATGAGGCACGGAACATGAGGCACGGAACATGAGGCACGGAACATGAGGCACGGAAACATGAGGCACGGAACATGAGGCACGGAACATGAGGCACGGAACATGAGGCACGGAACATGAGGCACGGAACATGAGGCACGGAACATGAGGCACGGAACATGAGGCACGGAACATGAGGCACGGAACATGAGGCACGGAACATGAGGCACGGAACATGAGGCACGGAACATGAGGCACGGAACATGAGGCACGGAACATGAGGCACGGAACATGAGGCACGGAACATGAGGCACGGAACATCGACAGGCACGGAACATGAGGCACGGAACATGAGGCACGGAACATGAGGCACGGAACATGAGGCACGGAACATGAGGCACGGAACATGAGGCACGGAACATGAGGCACGGAACATGAGGCACGGAACATGAGGCACGGAAACATGAGGCACGGAACATGAGGCACGGAACATGAGGCACGGAACATGAGGCACGGAACATGAGGCACGGAACATGAGGCACGGAACATGAGGCACGGAACATGAGGCACGGAACATGAGGCACGGAACATGAGGCACGGAACATGAGGCACGGAACATGAGGCACGGAACATGAGGCACGGAACATGAGGCACGGAACATGAGGCACGGAACATTGAGGCACGGAACATGAGGCACGGAACATGAGGCACGGAACATGAGGCACGGAACATGAGGCACGGAACATGAGGCACGGAACATGAGGCACGGAACATGAGGCACGGAACATGAGGCACGGAACATGAGGCACGGAACATGAGGCACGGAACATGAGGCACGGAACATGAGGCACGGAACATGAGGCACGGAACATGAGGCACGGAACATGAGGCACGGACACATGAGGCACGGAACATGAGGCACGGAACATGAGGCACGGAACATGAGGCACGGAACATGAGGCACGGAACATGAGGCACGGAACATGAGGCACGGAACATGAGGCACGGAACATGAGGCACGGAACATGAGGCACGGAACATGAGGCACGGAACATGAGGCACGGAACATGAGGCACGGAACATGAGGCACGGAACATGAGGCACGGAACATGAGGCACGGAACATGAGGCACGGAACATGAGGCACGGAACATGAGGCACGGAACATGAGGCACGGAACATGAGGCACGGAACATGAGGCACGGAACATGAGGCACGGAACATGAGGCACGGAACATGAGGCACGGAACATGAGGCACGGAACATGAGGCACGGAACATGAGGCACGGAACATGAGGCACGGAACATGAGGCACGGAACATGAGGCACGGAACATGAGGCACGGAACATGAGGCACGGAACATGAGGCACGGAACATGAGGCACGGAACATGAGGCACGGAACATGAGGCACGGAACATGAGGCACGGAACATGAGGCACGGAACATGAGGCACGGAACATGAGGCACGGAACATGAGGCACGGAACATGAGGCACGGAACATGAGGCACGGAACATGAGGCACGGAACATGAGGCACGGAACATGAGGCACGGAACATGAGGCACGGAACATGAGGCACGGAACATGAGGCACGGAACATGAGGCACGGAACATGAGGCACGGAACATGAGGCACGGAACATGAGGCACGGAACATGAGGCACGGAACATGAGGCACGGAACATGAGGCACGGAACATGAGGCACGGAACATGAGGCACGGAACATGAGGCACGGAACATGAGGCACGGAACATGAGCACGGAACATGAGCACGAACATGAGGCACGGAACATGAGGCACGGAACATGAGGCACGGAACATGAGGCACGGAACATGAGGCACGGAACATGAGGCACGGAACATGAGGCACGGAACATGAGGCACGGAACATGAGGCACGGAACATGAGGCACGGAACATGAGGCACGGAACATGAGGCACGGAACATGAGGCACGGAACATGAGGCACGGAACATGAGGCACGGAACATGAGGCACGGAACATGAGGCACGGAACATGAGGCACGGAACATGAGGCACGGAACATGAGGCACGGAACATGAGGCACGGAACATGAGGCACGGAACATGAGGCACGGAACATGAGGCACGGAACATGAGGCACGGAACATGAGGCACGGAACATGAGGCACGGAACATGAGGCACGGAACATGAGGCACGGAACATGAGGCACGGAACATGAGGCACGGAACATGAGGCACGACATGAGGCACGGAACATGAGGCACGGAACATGAGGCACGGAACATGAGGCACGGAACATGAGGCACGGAACATGAGGCACGGAACATGAGGCACGGAACATGAGGCACGGAACATGAGGCACGGAACATGAGGCACGGAACATGAGGCACGGAACATGAGGCACGGAACATGAGGCACGAACAGAGGCACGGAACATGAGGCACGGAACATGAGGCACGGAACATGAGGCACGGAACATGAGGCACGGAACATGAGGCACGGAACATGAGGCACGGAACATGAGGCACGGAACATGAGGCACGGAACAGAGGCACGAACATGAGGCACGGAACATGAGGCACGGAACATGAGGCACGGAACATGAGGCACGGAACATGAGGCACGGAACATGAGGCACGGAACATGAGGCACGGAACATGAGGCACGGAACATGAGGCACGGAACATGAGGGCACGGAACATGAGGCACGGAACATGAGGCACGGAACATGAGGCACGGAACATGAGGCACGGAACATGAGGCACGGAACATGAGGCACGGAACATGAGGCACGGAACATGAGGCACGGAACATGAGGCACGGAACATGAGGCACGGAACATGAGGCACGGAACATGAGGCACGGAACATGAGGCACGGAACATGAGGCACGGAACATGAGGCACGGAACATGAGGCACGGAACATGAGGCACGGAACATGAGGCACGGAACATGAGGCACGGAACATGAGGCACGGAACATGAGGCACGGAACATGAGGCACGGAACATGAGGCACGGAACATGAGGCACGGAACATGAGGCACGGAACATGAGGCACGGAACATGAGGCGGCACGGAACATGAGGCACGGAACATGAGGCACGGAACATGAGGCACGGGAACATGAGGCACGGAACATGAGGCACGGAACATGAGGCACGGAACATGAGGCACGGAACATGAGGCACGGAACATGAGGCACGGAACATGAGGCACGGAACATGAGGCACGGAACATGAGGCACGGAACATGAGGCACGGAACATGAGGCACGGAACATGAGGCACGGAACATGAGGCACGGAACATGAGGCACGGAACATGAGGCACGGAACATGAGGCACGGAACATGAGGCACGGAACATGAGGCACGGAACATGAGGCACGGAACATGAGGCACGGAACATGAGGCACGGAACATGAGGCACGGAACATGAGGCACGGAACATGAGGCACGGAACATGAGGCACGGAACATGAGGCACGGAACATGCTAACCAACTAGCTATCCAGTCAGCTGCAGCAATCCAACAAGCCCCGTAATTCATAAACATTGAGCCATATAGCATTTTTGGCAAAAGCATCTAACTAATTACAAGTCTTATCAACAGTAGCATGCTAATAGCCCAAAATTCACAAATATTAAGCCGACAAACTAGCCCTCAAGTCATCAGCAGCAACCTAACTTGCTATCTAGTAAACAGCAGCAAGCCAACTAGCCACCATAAAACCATAAAGCCGTCAAGTCACCTGCAGCAAATCATTATCCGTCAAGTCACCGCAGCAAGCCAACTAGCCGTCATGTCACCTGCAGCAAGCCAACTAGCCGTCCATTCACCTGCAAGCCATATAGCCGTCCAGCATCCAGCAGTAAGCCAAGTAGCCGTCAAGTAACAAGCAGCAAGCCAACTAGCCGTCCATTCACCTGCAAGCCATCTAGCCGTCCAGCATCCAGCAGTAAGCCAAGTAGCCATCAAGTCACCAGCAGCAAGCCAACTAGCCGTCCATTCACCTGCAAGCCATCTAGCCGTCCAGCATCCAGCAGTAAGCCAAGTAACCATCAAGTCACCAGCAGCTAGCCAACTAGCTATCCAGTCAGCTGCAGCAAGCCAACAAGCCAGCAATTCATAAACATTGAGCCATATAGTAGTTTTGGCAACAGCATCAAACCAATTACAAGTCTTATCAACATTAGCTAGTTATTAGCCGCCCAAAATTCATAAACATTAATCCGACAAACTAGCCCTCAAGTCATCAGCAGCAACCAAACTAGCTATCTAGTCAACAACAGCAAGCCAACAAGCCACCATAAAACCACAAAACCGTCATGTCACCAGCAGCAAATCATTATCCGTCAAGTCACCAGCAGCCAGCCAACTAGCCGTCCATTAACCAGCAGCAAGCCAACTAGCCGTCCATTAACCAGCAGCAAGCCAACTAGCCGTCCATTAACCAGCAGCAAGCCAAATAGCCGTCCATTCACCTGCAAGCCAACTAGCCGTCCAGCACCCAGCAGTAAGCCAAGTAGCCATCAAGTCACCAGCAGCCAGCCAACTAGCTGTACAGTCACCAGCAGCTAGCCAACTAGCTATCCAGTCGGCTTCAGCAATCCAACAAGCCAGCAATTGATAAACATTGAGCCATATAACAGTTATCGCAACAGCATCTAACCAATTTCAAGTCTTATCAACAGTAGCATGTTATTAGCCCAAAATTTATAAACATTAAGCCGACAAACTAGCCCACAAGTCATCAGCAGCAATCTAACTAGCTATCTAGTCAACAGAAGCAAGCCAACAAGCCATCATAAAACCACAAAGGCGTCAAGTCACCACAGCAAGCCATTATCCGTCAAGTCACCAGCAGCAAGCCAACTAGCCGTCCTTTCACCAGCAGCAAGCTAACAAGCCGTCCTTTCACCAGCAGCAAGCCAACTAGCCTCCAAGTCACCAGCAGCAAGCCAATAAGCCAGCAATTGATAAACATTGAGCCATATAACAGTTTTGTCAACAGCATCAAACCAAATACACGTCTCATCAACAGTAGCATGCTATTAGCCCAAAATTCACAAACATTAAGCCGACAAACAAGCCCTCAAGTCATCAGCAGCAACCAAAGTAGCTATCTAGTCAACAACAGCAAGCCAACAAGCCACCATAAAACCACAAAGCCGTCATGTCACCAGCAGCTAGCCATTATCCGTCAAGTCACCAGCAGCAAGCCAACTAGCCATAAAGTCACCAGCAGCAAGCCAACTAGCCATCAAACACCAGCAGCCAGTCAACTAGCCGTCCAGTCACCAGCAGCAAGCCAACTAGCCGTCCAGTCACCAGCAGCCAGCCAACTAGCCGTCAAGTCACCTCGGCAAGTAGAAACGTCGTCAGAGCATTATTAATAAGCTAATTAATCTTTTATTTATTAGTAGCAAGCCAACTCGACGTCAAGTCACCAGCAGCAAGCCAACTAGCCGTCGAGTCACCAGCAGCCAGCCAACTAGCAGTCCAGTCACCAGCAGCAAGCCGAATAGCCGTCCAGTCAAAAGCAAGCCAACTAGCCGTCAAGTCACCAGCAGCAAGCCAACTAGCCGTCAATTCACCAGCAGCAAGCCAACTAGTCATCAAGTCACCAGCAGCAAGCCAACTAGCCGTCACGTCACCAGCAGTAAGCCAACTAACCATCAAGTCACCAGCAGCAAGCCAACTAGTCATCAAGTCACCAGCAGCAAGCCAACTAGCCGTCAATTCACCAGCAAGCCAACTAGCCGTCACGTCACCAGCAGTAAGCCAACTAACCATCAAGTCACCAGCAGCAAGCCAACTAGCCGTCTATTCACCTGCAAGCCAACTAGCCGTCATGTTACCTGGGCAAGTAGAAACGTCGTCAGAGCATTATTAATAAGCTAATTAATCTTATATTTATTAGTAGCAAGCCAACTAGACGTCAATCATCATCAGCAAGCTAACTAGCCAAGTCACCATCAGCAAGCCAACTAGCCGCCAAGAGACAAGCATCAAGCCAACTAGCCGTCAAGTCACCTGGGCAAATAGAAAAGTCGTTAGAGCTTTATTAATAATCTATTTAATCTTTTATTTATTAGTAGCAAGCAAAATAGCCGTCAAGTCACCAGCAGCCAGCCAACTAACAATCAAGTGACCAGCAGAAAGCCAACTAACCATCAAGTCACCAGCAGCAAGCCAACTAGCCGTCAAGTCACCAGCAGCAAGCCAACTAGCCGTCAAGTCACCAGCAGCCAGCCAACTAGCCGTCAAGTCACCAGCAGCAAGCCAATTAGCCATCAAGTCACCAGCAGCAAGCCAACTAGCCGTCAAGTTTACCAGCAGCAAGCCAACTAGCCGTCAAGTCACCAGCAGCAAGCCATTATCAGTCAAGTCACCAGCAATCAGTCAAAAGCAAGCCAACTAACCGTCCATTCACCTGCAAGCCATTTAGCCGTCCAGCATCCAGCAGTAAGCCAACTAGCCGTCGAGTCACCAGCAGCTAGCCAACTAGCTTTCCAGTCACCGGCAGCAAGCCAACTAGCCAGCAATTCATAAACATTGAGCCATATAACAGTTGTGTCAACATCATCAAATCAATTACAAGTCTTATCAACATTAGCTAGTTATTAGCCGCCCCCAATTCATAAACATTAAGCAGACAAACAAGCCCACAAGTCATCAGCAGCATACTAACTAGCTGTCTAGTCAACAACAAAAAGCCAACAAACCACCATAAAACCACAAAGCCGTCAAGTCACCAGCAGCTAGCCAACTAGCTATCCAGTCAGCTGCAGCAATCCTATCAAGCCCCGTAATTCATAAACATTTAGCCATATAACAGTTTTGGCAACAGCATCTAACCAATTACAAGTCTTATCAACGGTAGCATGTTATTAGCCCAAAATTTATAAACATTAAGCCGACAAACTAGCCCACAAGTCATCAGCAGCAACCTAACTAGCTATCTAGTCAACAACAGCAAGCCAACAAGCCACCATAAAACCACAAAACCGTCATGGCACCAGCAGCAAATCATTATCCGTCAAGTCACCAAGCAGTAAGCAATTATCCGTCAAGTCACCAGCAGCAAGCCAACTAACAATCAAATGACCAGCAGCAAGCCAACTAGCCGTCAAGTCACCAGGAGACAGTCCAGTCACCAGCAGCAAGCCAATAACCGTCCAGTCACCAGCAGCAAGCCAACTAGCCGTCCATTAACCAGCAGCAAGCCAACCAGCCGTCAAGTCACCAGCATCAAGCCAACTAGCCGTCAAGTCACCAGCAGCAAGCCAACCAGCCGTCAAGTCACCAGCAGCAAGCCAATAACCGTCCAGTCACCAGCAGCAAGTCATTATCCGTCAAGTCACCAGCAGCAAGCCAACTAGCCGTCATGTCACCAGCAGCAAGCCAACTAGCCAGCAATTCATAAACATTGAGCCATATAGCAGTTTTGGCAACAGCATCAAACCAATTAGAAGTCTTATCAACATTAGTTATTAGCCGCCCCCAATTCATAAACATTAAGCAGACAAACTAGCCCACAAATCATCAGCAGCAACCTAACTAGCTATCTAGTCAACAACAAAAAGCCAACAAGCCACCATAAAACCACAAATCTGTCAAGTCACCAACAGCAAGCCAACTAGCCGTACGATCAACTGCAGCAAGCCAACTAGGTGTCAAGTCACCAGCAGCAAGCCATTAACCGTCAAGTCACCAGCAGCAAGCCAACGAGTCGTCCAGTCACCAGGAGCAAGCCATTAGCCGTCCGGTCACCATCAGCAAGCCAACTAGCCATTATAAAACCACATAGCATTCAAGTCACCAGCAGCAAGCCAACTAGCCGTCAATTCACCAGCGGCAAGCCAACTAGCCATGAAGTCACCTGCAGCAAACAAACTAGCCGTCTAATTAACAATAGAAACCAACAAGCCATTAAATCACAAGCAAGCTAAAGGAAACAAACAAACCCACAAACTTTTACTAAAACCACTAACAGATAACGGACCCACGAACGACCACTAACCCACTAACAAACAAATCAACCAACGGACAAAATCAACAAACGAACCTCACTAAAACCACTAACCGACAACTGACCAACGAACGACAACTAACCCACTAACAGACAAATCAACCAACGGACAAAATCCAACCAACGGACAAAATCAAGAAACGAACCTCACTAAAACCACTAATAGACAACTGACCAACGAACGACAACTAACCTACTAACAGACAAATCAACCAACGGACAAAAACCAACCAACTTTAACTAAAACCACTAACAGACAACTGACCAACGAACGACAACTAACCCACTAACAAACAAATCGCCAAACGGACAAAAACCAACCAACAAACTTTTACTAAAATTACTAACAGACAAAGAACCAACCAACGAACGACAACTAATCCACTAACAGACAAATCAACCAACGGACAAAAACCAACCAACGAACATAAACTAAAACCACTAACAGACAACTGACCAACGAACGACAACTAACCCACTAACAGACAAATCAACCAACGGACAAAACCCAACCAACGAATTTAAACTAAAACCACTAACACACAACAGACCAACGGACGACAACTAACCCACTAACAGACAAATCAACCAACGGACAAAATCAACAGACGAACCTCACTAAAACCACTAATAGACAACTGACCAACGAACGACAACTAACCCACTAACAGACAAATCAACCAACGGACAAAATCTAACCAACGGACAAAATCAACAAACGAACCTCACTAAAACCACTAATAGACAACTGACCAACGAACGACAACTAACCCACTAACAAACAAATCGACAAACTGACAAAAACCAAACAACTAAAATTACTACTAGACAAAGAACCAACCAACGAACGACAACTAACCCACTAACAGACAAATGAACCAACGGACAAAACCCAACCAACAAACATAAACTAAAACCACTAACAGACAACAGACGACAACTAACCCACTAACAGACAAATCAACAAACGGACAAAATCAACCAACGAACCTTACTAAATCAACTAACCAACATCTGACCAACGAACGACAACTAACCCACTAACAGACAAATCAACCAACGGAGAAAAACCAAACAACGGACAAAGTCAACAAACGAACCTCACTAAAATCAATAATAGACAACAGACCAACGAACGACAACTAACCCACTAACAGACAAATCAACCAACGGACAAAACCCAACCAACGAACATGAACTAAAACCACTAACAGACAACAGACCAACGAACGACAACTAACCCACCAACAGACTAATCAACCAACGGACAAAACCCAACCAACGAACATGAACTAAAACCACTAACAGACAACAGACCAACGAACGACAACTAACCCACTAACAGACAAATCAACCAACGGACAAAACCAACCAACGAACCTCACTAAAACCACTAATCGACAAAGACCCAAACAACGAACGACAACTAACCCACTAACAGACAAACCAACCAACGGACAAAAACCAACCAACGAACACAAACTAACTAACGAGCAGCCCAGGAGCCAACGACTGAACGAGCAGCCCAGGAGCCAACACCTGAATGAGCAGCCCAGGAGCCAACACCTGAATGAGCAGCCCAGGAGCCAACGACTGAACGAGCAGCCCAGGAGTCAACCAACAGCCCAGGAGCCAACGAGCAGCCCAGGAGCCAACCAACAGCCCAGGAGCCAACGACTGAACGAGCAGCCCAGGAGCCAACCAACAGCCCAGGAGCCAACGACTGAACGAGCAGCCCAGGAGCCAACGACTGAACGAGCAGCCCAGGAGCCAACGTCTGAACGAGCAGCCCAGGAGCCAACCAACAGCCCAGGAGCCAACGACTGAACGAGCAGCCCAGGAGCCAACCAACAGCCCAGGAGCCAACGACTGAACGAGCAGCCCAGGAGCCAACCAACAGCCCAGGAGCCAACGACTGAACGAGCAGCCCAGGAGCCAACCAACAGCCCAGGAGCCAACGATCAGCCCAGGAGCCAACGACTGAATGAGCAGCCCAGGAGCCAACCAACAGCCCAGGAGCCAACGATCAGCCCAGGAGCCAACGACTGAACGAGCAGCCCAGGAGCCAACAGCGCAATGACCTTACAACCAACCACGAAAAACCTATTGCCAGAAATAATCCAGCATTAAGCCCACAATCATCTAGCACCAACTCCAGCTAGACAGAAGAGAACCATACCGCCAGTCAATTCGTTTACAAAACAAGCAGCCCCTAGCCGAAACAAATCAGCATACAGCAGCCAGCCCCTAGCCGACATCCTAACTGGCAGGCAACAACCAACCAGCTACCAACCCAGTTACCCCAACCAACCAGCTGACAACCCACCAGCAGAAAATCAACCAGCTGACTAATAAGCAAGTGGTCCATAACAGAATTATGCACAACCAAGTTGACACAGTCGCCCTAGATGTACACACCAAATTGACACAAATTGACACAGTGGCCCTAGATGTACACACCAAGTTGACACAATGGCCAAAGACAGAGCACTGTACACTAGTGTACACGCAAAACTGTACAGTCATGTCAAGAGATTTATTCGTCTTGATCTGTTTCATTCCGCCAGCATTAGTGTGTCTAAACACGTACATGTTATTTTGTGCAAATGTTTCCATCATGTTTGCTTTTCTTCAAAATAGGAATACAATTCTAATAAATAAATTGTTTGTATAGTCACTTTGTTATTATGTGTACATGTAGCTATTACATTTATTGTTTTACTACAAATTAGGAATACAATTCTAATAACTACATTATTTGTCAAGTCACGTAGACGTTATGTATACCTGTTACTATTACATTTATTGTTTTACTTCAAATTATGAATGCAATTCTTATAGCTAAATTATTTGTCAAGTTATTTAGATTTTATTTATACTTGTCTATTATATTTCTTCAAATTAGGAATATTATTTTAATAACTAAATTGTCACATCATCCCGTCAGCTAAGACTTCTGTTTATCTCGTTTAACCCAACAATATTATAATTTGTTTTACCCATCATTAGTCTTAAATTAAGTTTATTGTTTCTTAAAATCTAAGTTTACAACATTGTACCTATTAACATTTTAACTAATCTCATGTGTTTGTGTCCACATTTTGTGCTAAGTGCTCATCACTTGGTACTTAATATTCCATTTTCAAATGTATCTCAATTTTTTTTAATTAAAAATATTTTAATTTGCAGTATAATTTCATGTACAAGTTAGCAGGAAAAAGAAAACTCTCATACACACATTTCATCCCTTTCTTTAGAGAATGTATATGTTTGTTCCATCCTATTCTGATGCATGTCGAGAATTGGTTTTGTTTTTGTCAGAGCCAAGATTGCTTATAATATGTAATATAAAGAGTAGCAGTCAAATAGAATAGGACACTTATATTGAATGATATATTTTTATTTGTAAATGTTTCTAGTAATTATTAAACCTTTTTAGTAGTAATTGTTTCAATATGTGCTTTCAGTGTTAAAAATGTGTAATGTCAAACGTCTCTATGTATGTGTATGTTGTCTGTCCACTCGATCAACGTGTATGTTATTGTGAAGGAGTTCACAAAGAAAAATTGGTCTCATAGGCACGGACATGTGGATTTATTCCTAACCCTAGAGGGGCGGAAGGTCAAAACTAGAATAATACTATTCAAACACTTCAATTGAATTATCCACAAAGATTTTTTTTTAAAATAAATTCTTTTTTTAGTTCACGCAATCCCATACTGCCTGACCCGTTTAATTTTAACTGGTCGTAGTTTTTAACATTAATCTTTACAACACCAAAAGCAGCTTGTTAAGTTTTTTTAAGAAATTTGTATTACAAAAATGGGCCAGATCGCACACCTCTTTACAAAACCAGTAATTTAAAAAATTTACAACGAGCGTGAGTTGTTTCAAAGGTTCGGTTTGTTTACTTAAACAACTTCGGAGGGGAGGGGAGGGAAGGTCCTTAGACCTCAAGGGAACCGAGTTGACCACCTTGGCCACGACACTATGAAATTGATTTGATGACAACGTGCAGCCAACAAAGCGTGATAAAGTGTCGGTACTCTAACTGGGTAACAGTAAAATTGTAACTGTTGGTAACTTTAGCAATGATTTGACAAAAGAAGTTTATATTACATTAGAACGTGGTTTGTTGTTGTGCGTGTGTGAGGGACGTTTGTGTTCGTATGTGTGAAGGGAAGGGTGGAGTCCGGGTGTGGGGAGCTTAGCGGGAAATAGTGTTGCATGAAAGAAATTTCTGAAGGCAAAGAGTACACTTATTTATTTTGTCTTTCTTTTTTTTTTCCAATGTACAGATTTTTTTCTTTTAACTAAAAAAAAATTGTAACGTTAAATCATAATATTTCAGATTTATTTTCATTTTATAAAACACGTGGATTTAATAGAAACAAATACATGAAAGTGGGTAAAGGATGGAGTTGTCTGAACTTGAATGAGTTACTCGGTTTGGAGATGGTTGTCTGTCATATCTTCTGACGTCAGCGTATACCAGAGGCGTATCCAGGTTTTCGTTGTAAGGGGAGCGAAAAAAGCAAAGAAAGGCGCCGAATTTTTAACACGTTCTATATACGTGTATATATATATATATATATATATATATATATATATATATATATATATATATATATATATATATATATATATATATATATATATATATATATATATATATATATATATATATATATAATTACTAGCTGTATGTCATTACTTCGCTATGATGTAAAATAAATTGAAAGTAGCACTCTGAAGAAATAAGAAAAAACACACAATATAGGCCGACAAAACAAAAATTTTATCAATCTAAAAAAAATAAATATATACACACACTACAACCAAAAACAATGAACGTAACACAATCTGTTTTGTAATTCTTGCAAAAAAATTTCTTACATAATAATGCCTGGGAAATTATTTTAGACAAGTGAAATAGGGGAAATAATCAATCTCTTAATATTAATATGTATATATCTAAACATTTAATTATAAATGTCAAAACAAATAAATAATTACTTTAGAATATAATGGAATTGTTTAACACTATTCGTGTTTACAATTTTTTTTGTCTATAGTCAGAATTTAATATATCGTCATTATAAATGCCAAAGTATTATAGCATAATGAAAGTTTTTGAAATCACAGTTGGTATAAAACCACGCTTTTCGATATAATAGAAAAAACATTCGGAATAACAGCCTACATTTAACTAAGTATTGGTCTTTTAGTTCAGATCATATATATTAATTAACTACTGCTTCTTTGTGTTATTTAAAGATTATTTTTTAACATAGTGATATGTTTGGGTTAGATCACTGTATTGATCACACACCTTTTTACTAGTAATTGCGAAAATGATATTCACAGAGTTTTACGTTTAAAAAAGGTAATTAATTTTCTGGCGGCATGGTACTTTGGTACATCATTACGCGTTTTTCTACATGTACTTAACAGATCAGTTCGGGGTGGATTGGGGGGAGGGGTGGGTTCAACTTCATTCACCACTGTCCGGTCACTTTAGGTCAATTATCCAACCCAGTGTATACCTACGTGTGACATTAATGTCGCTCTACACAATTGTGGTGGTGATATGTGTGTGTGGGTGGTGGGGGGTCGGGGGGAGAGATAACCAACTCAGAGTGAACATAGCGTCAGTTTTTAGATGACTGTTCTAAACATATATTATACAAATATATATTACACAAATATATATTACAGAAATAGATTTAAATAAGTAGCAGTGGTATTATGACAATTTTTTACTTTCTCGTATATACGAAGTATAGAGAAAGTATTGTAATCGTGCACAAAAATCACTTGAAATTTTAACAATTTTCACCGTATTACACCTCAGTCCTTCATCACATCCGAAGTACAGAGGACTTATTTTAATCGGGCAAAAATTATCAATCCAGATTTATCAAAATTAAGAGGTTTTATGCGTAATCCATTCTGAAAAACTGGGCTTTGCAATTCTGTCCGTATGTCTGTGTGTCTGTGTGTGTGTGTGTCCGTGTGTAAACACGATAACTTGAGTACCGTTACAGCTAGGTTGATGAAATTTCATATATAAGTATTTTATTGAAATCGTAGATCCGTATCAACTTTTGAGCGATTTCCGATAACCGGAAGTGGTACTTTTTCTACTTTGAATTTTTCAAAAGCCTATAACTTGAGTGCTATTTCAGATAGATAAATGAAATTTCACACGTAAGTAAAAGATCTAATTCTCTACCTTCTCTCAAATTTTGAGTAATTTCCGTTGAACGGAAGTAGTAATTTACGCTACTTCCGATTTCTCAAAAACCTAATGAAAATTTTTAAAGTACTAATAATATTGCGCACTATTATGCACTTTTTTATTTGGCGTTCAATTGGTGTGCAATTATTTTGTCTACGAGATTTTATTCTATTTTTAAAACTTTAAGTCTTTAAAATGAATTAAAAATCATGTCTATAGCCCGAGTTCCCATCCCCTGTTGTTTTATATAAGAATATTCGAGAAAGTTTAGGGGAGATCACTCCCGGTTTATTTTACAGAGGGGTCCATGGGGGAGGGGGGGTAGTAACTGTTTCATATAATTTGTAATCGTAATCACTATCGCCCAAACTGTAAGAATACTACTACTTCATCGTGATGACGCTGTTGACCTTGTCAAAATTTCCCCACCAGTACGCAGTTTGCTCATACGTAAATTTAAATAGAATTGCCACATCAGTTGTATTTGTTTCTGTATTGTAATTTTTTAAAAATTAATCACACGATTCAAAATGCATATATATATATATATATATATATATATTATGTGTGAAGTTTTATGTATAACATTTTCTAATTCAATTATTCGTAAGCAAATACATTATACAGTTGCCTTAAACTTAACACCACTCTTGCCAAGTGGTACTACCCGTAGAGGTTTTTAAACATTGCAATGCATCATAATGGTTATTTTTAGAATGGCAAACTGATGCAGCTGTTAATACGTGTTGTAAACGTAGACACTACTAGACTAGTACAATAATGCTTAATTACTGCTGAAAAGAAATCTTGTGATTTACATAGATTTGCCGACCAAAAATATTTTTTTAACAAATATCATTGTTTAAAACTTTGAGATTAAAAAGTTTCCAAAAAGGCGCCACTTTGCTGAAAATGACCAGAGGGGGAGCGGGCGCTCCCCCTGCCCCCCCCCCCCCCCTGCGTACACTACTGGCGTATACGTAAGATATTTATTTTTCTGGGTTCATTGTGTAGAAGATTTCATGACAGACGTCGTTGTTAGGGTGCTGGTCACTAAGGTATTGTTCTATTTTGTTTTTTGTGTATAGGTTTGTTAGTCAGTATCCGCACTAAAAGACAGGGGTGTCTATGTGTTTTACCACGTGGATTGACATAACTATTATTTTGATAATAAGTTATTGAAATTAGAAGAAGGTTAGCGTATGGTTTACATAACAAATATTGTAACTGAATTTAGATTTATATTAGTAAATGTATAACAAAAACGAAGATAGCAGTTGCAGGCTAGTTTATTAAGTTTAGGAAAGTTGTTTGTATGCCTAAGTCTAGTTCTAGCTCTAATATTAAGGTTTGTTAAATATAAGTATTGCTAAAAATTGTCTAGCCCCCCCCCCCCTCCCCCCAGGCCCATGAAAGCAGCCGTTCGTGACGACAGTTTACAGACGACAATGAAAAGATCAAACAGAAATTGTTTCCTCTCCATAGTTTCAAATCGTTTAAAAACTAAATTATCTTCCCCTAATAGCCGTCACCCACCCGGCTCTATCATTGTAAACATTCGTCGTGTACCAAAGCTCACCAGACTGGTTGGGGTTGGGGTGATAGCGATTTGCCTGGAGAGCGTTGGAGTAACGGCGTGCGTTTACGTGGTGTCTCGCATGGTCCCCGTGAGGAGAATTATATATATAGATAAGGGAGTAGGACATGTCGGCACCTTTTGTTGTGTTTGGTACAATCAGAAGGTCTTAGATGTGATCCCATAGAAAATCCATTAAAAATATGCTTTAGTGTTGTGTTTATGAGTGAAAATTACAAATATGATTGTTATAACGATTGCCATGTTATAAGTTAATACATTTTACAAGTTATCCCTGTTTTGTAATTTTTTTTTAATTTGAAAAAAAAAATGTTCTACATTCTTGACGGTACTTATAAGTACCAATATATATTTGAACCATTTAAAATTTACGAAACTAAATTTCCTTTGACATATGCTTTAAGAGTGCCAAAAGCAATATCATAACGCATTGTTTAAGAACAAATTTAATTCAGAACTTACTTCCGTAAATTAAGGGTTGAAACTTACTATTTTTTTCCCACTTCACTCTTTGTGATACAAGTCGTGTGTCCAAATCCGATCTATGTCCGGATATATTTTGTTTAGCCATGTTGTAACAGTGTTTTAAAAGCACCGACAATAACATTTTAATAATAATGACAGTAACATTTCAAAGGTGTTGACATTAATGTTTTAATGACACTTACAGTAACGTTTTATTGGTACCAGTAACGTTTTAATAATACTGACAGTAACGTTTTAGTAATACTGACAGTAACATTTTAATGATACTGACAGTAACAGTCGTTGCCGACGTTAACCGGGACAAACGTGTCGTTGCCGTCGTCCTTCTCTACAAGGATCCACTGGACTCGGTTCCTCAGCTGGCAGGTACCAGATAGTGTACAAGGGGAGCCTAGCCTGCGAGAAAAAATATTCGCAGAAAACCTGCTGTAAACTTAAAGTTATATTAAATTATAAAGTAGATATACAGAGAGTGCAGCCGATCAAACACTATTTTCTTTGTAAGACTCAATGAAATTATCGAGAGTGCAGCTGGAGAGAGAGAGAGAGAGAGAGAGAGAGAGAGAGAGAGAGAGAGAGAGAGAGAGAGAGAGAGAGAGAGAGAGAGAATACATTATTTTTTAAGCAATACACTTTTTTCCCCACCAAGGTATCCCTCAATACTGCCAGAACATCACTTCAGATGAAGGGACAGTAGGTTGAATGAAGAATGAGGGCCTCGAGAAGGGGTTCGAACTCGCGACTTTTGGGTTAGCAAGCCTGCGTTTTACCACTGTCGCGATCTGTAAGGGAAGTAAGCATCAGCCTCACAACAGTCGGAGTGGGGGAGGGGGGGGGGGACGGGACCATAGCGTGTGACATCATCCGAGATGGGGGGGGGAGACACCTAAACGAAAATTGTAAACCCAAAGATAAATCTCCTTGTCTAGTTGTTTTAAGAAAGAATTGAACGTTATAAACAGGATTGAGCAAAGGGTGACACGAACCGGATAAAATTGTTTGCACTTCCACCAGAATGTATGTCAAGTAAAGTTACAATTTCAGTCTTAATTTAGGTCAATCGGGCAGAAGTAGATTTGACCTATTATTTTATGTGATTGGGATATTCAAAGATGTTATACTCATTCTATGCCCTGTGACCTGTATACTCTTTAACTAGTGTACTCATATAGGCCTCTTTGTATATGTCGGTCTCTCTCTCTCTCTCTCAGTCTCTCTGTATATATATATTGGCTATATATATATATATATATATATATATATATATATATATATATATATATATATATATATATATATATATATATATTAATGTCTGCGTATTCGTATGTGTATGTGCGTGAAAAAGAGACTTACGCAGCGCACTGTCCCTGATTTAGAAACTGATAGGTCGAGGTGAGGTGTTTGACTCTGTAACTTAGGTGGTTATACACCGATGTGACGTAGAATGGTGTGGTCACAGTCATGACGCTGTGGTATCAACACAAAGCTGGTTTTAAAGTGGGATAGGACGTGCACAATGGCGGAACTAGAACCCCCCCCCCCCCCCACACACACATCTCCTTCTGCATCACTATATGATGTAGCCCTATAGAATACCATTTAAAAAATTAATTAACGACTCGCGCTTTTCTTTTTTATTATTTAAATAGTGGTTATTTATTATGTATTTAAAGAAAAGGATTCATTTTTCTTAATATTGCATAATTATATACAGCTTGCTATTAAACCTTTTTTTTTATTTCAAAACTTAAAAATTAACAATTATATTAACAATTTAACAATTAAAGAGAACCACACAACGTCTAGCTGAGGTGGACCACTTAACAGCGTACAATTAAAGTGAACCAATCAAATTTCACTAACGTGACACAACATGGATCCGCTCCTCTACGGCAGGGGTCTCCAAACTACGGCCCGCGGGCCGGATGCGGCCCGCGAGGTCCTCTAATCCGGCCCGCGGAGATCTTTTTGTCCACGGAAAAAACGTTTGTTGGTGATGGCTGAGGAACTTTGCCCAGAAAAATCAAAAACATGCCTGGAAGAAACTGGCCCCCGAACTGAAATTTTATAGTTAATGCGGCCCTCGGACTGAAAAGTTTGGAGACCCCTGGTTTAATACATTAAATTAAGTGGCGATAATCATCAGAAGCATTCAGAACAGATCACTAAAATTAAACATTTAATTAATAATTTAAATTTAAAATGTAATACCTATAGGCCTACCCTAACTAATATATAGGTCTAATAAAACATTTATAATAAACAGATAGGTAAATTTTTCTCTTGTGACGTTTAACTACTAGATCTAGTTTCATAGAATTCAACAAAGGACACTCAGTTCAAAAACCTGATGTGCCGGTATTAATGAAAAACATTTTTAAATTAGCTAAATAATTTTGTCTAGGGTAATAGGCCTACTAATAGCATATAATTAAGATTATAATAATATTACTCGAGGTAGTAAGCGAATTAGGAAAAGGGTGTTTCTTATAAACCGGATGTTGACGATTCTCAAAACAACATACAGAAATCCTAATAGATCTAGAGTCTATTAGTAATCTAACTTACTAATCTAGAATCTAAATCTAGGTTCTTGATTCTAATATAGATTCTAGATCTAGATCTAGAGTCTAGAACATGTGTTGTTTATCTACTCGCGTTAGTTTTTAGCCTTATTCAGAGATCTTTTCAACAACAGTAAAAATCTATTGTTGATTATTGGGTAATCTATCGTTTTAGCGTAATCAATTCGGCTGCAGTAGTAATGTGCGGGAGAAGTAACTGATGAATATATTTGTTTAAATAAGTATATTTAAGTCAAATTTTTACAAAATTTAACAGATAGTTGATTTAAAATAACAATCAGTGACCAAAACAAATTAAAATACCATGAAACTAACTTTAAACATGGTGTTTGAGATAAATATTAGTAGATAAAAACAGCGGCCATCTTTCCAAATAAAATTTAGAGTAGACTCCCTTGATGAAAATGTCTATTCGTATGTATATTGTGTTGACTTTGTTGTTTAATATATATAGCTGTCAATTCTTAGGTCGTCCATATTCCTCATAAATGACGTTGGACTCAAAATATGGGACGAGGTAAAAAAAAAATTAAGTGATACAGAATATATTCGTTTTCGTTAGAAATTGTGATTAAGGGTTCGGGTATAGTAGAACTGCGCAGAGGCGTAACGAGGGGGGGGACATATGTCCCCGGGCGCCGACCTTAGGGGGCGCCAAATTGAAAGTCTGAAGGGGGGGGGGTGCAAATGAAAAGTTCGAGGGGGGGGTGCAAATCGAAAGTTTGTCCCCGGGCGCCGGGAAGGGTCGCTACGCCTCTGGAACTGCGATATGATATTCAATCATCATCTTGCTTTTAGTGATGATTGGGGGAAAGGGAATTTATCGGGAAAAGTATGACGTTATTTATGGGTGATCCATTTAAGCCTAGTTGTTTGTTTGGTCTCTAGACATTAGTCATAGGCCTACACTTTTTCTGAATTAAGATTATTGTGTTTATGAAAATAGGTTTAAATTTTAATTAGTTACATTTGAATACCACATGGTTTTTTTTTCTGCTTTCATCAGTTTATTTTCTTTTTTTCAGTAGTCGATGTTTACCCCTTCCCACCATCCATTATTACAAAAACAAAAAACACCCACTATATAGTGATATCTCCCTCTAGAAAAAAAACTAGTTCAACCTATAGTTCGTAGGAGAATTAGAATCTATCACTTATTCGTCTGTTAAAAAAAAAAGAAATACGTAATTTTCCGCAACCACGCCGTTTCATCCCCCACTAAGCACAATCCACCACGTTCGCGGCGCGCGTGACGTCATTTGTCATTAGGCTAATGTTAAAGAAAGAGATACCGTGTAATTTAAAAAAAATCAAAACAGGCACTAAATGACTATGGCGTTGAGACTTTAGCGACGTTTAGGCTGACGTATAGATCTAAATGATTTTTAGTTCGGTAAATTATATTGGAGTTTAATTTATTACAGTGGCATGCTGTTCTCCCTCTTCTATACAAATTCACGTGCTTTTAATTTCTGCAACCTACTGCCCTGAGAGGTTCGGCTCTAAAATGCCCGTGACACAGCGGCTTCAGTAAATACATTTAGGCTCCCGGTCCCACCTATACACTTCGTCTGCCCATTAAGCTCCACGCAAATCTTGTGATTAATATGTGGACATAAGCGACGCTAATGGTGGTGTCAACAGGGATCCCCCCCCCCTAGCTCAGCTCTTAAAGGTGCTCTGCACTTCATAAAAGACAAAATTGATGTTTTGCCGACGGCCGTATTCTTAATGCACCGTCTCAGAGGCTGTCCACTGCTTGCACTATATTAAACTCAAGCCTATACTGAGCTCTGGATTTACATTAGCTGCTGTCGTATTAAGAGTTGATCGTGTGTTATGCCTCATGTCATGAAACTTACTGTTTTGTTCAATTTTATCTGCAAACCAATAATTGTCTTGGACTCTTGTCGAATATCGTTGCCAGGAGCTATTTGGTTTGAGCCTTATTGTCAGAAGTTCTTTCATTTAGAGTCAATATAGTGCGGCCTATTTTCGTCAGTAGGCATTTAGTGGCAGGCCCTTTTTGGCGGGGATGATGTGCTGAGGTTGTTTTACACCTCAAAACAAACACTTAATGTTCCTCGTTTTCATTGAGCACAGCTTTATAGAAGTCTTCCATAATTGACGTCACACTTCACCCCCCCCCCCCATCACCCCTTCATTACAGGTCATAAATTGCGGTCCTGCGTACGTTGACGTCACATTAGCATACCATATGTGTCATCGTTTATGGACAACCCCATATAAAAACTCATTTTGGGTATTTGGTATCAACGTTTTGACAACAAAGGTTATTCAAAATGTATATTGGAGGTTAGGACTTGACATCTACCATAAATGACATCACGCACTTAAGGGGTGGAGTAACTGGTTTTTGAGACGTTTTACGTGGGATGTGAGAGGGGTAAGAAACGTGAAACGTTATGTATTTCGCCTAATACAAAATTGCTAAAAAAATTCTTTTTCGTTAGAATTATGGCTTGACTTTTTAACAGGCAGGGCAAAAAGGCAATTTTTGACATTACGACTATTTCGTGACGGCGAAAATGGGGGTGGGGGGACGGGGTAAGGTGAAGAGAGGTCAAAAACGTGAAGTCATTTATGATTATAAATTACTAATTAAAGGAAAAAAACAAAAATATGAAATGAAAATAGCAAACAAACAATAACAATTAACTCAAACGAATATTTAAATAAACATTAGATATAATATGTAGTGGTAGCTCTATAAAAATAGGGACTTTCTTAATCTTAATGTATAAAAACTGCATCTAATAATAATAATTCTATAACTGATGTTTATTGTCAGTCAACTGAATTGTTTAAAGGGCAGAATTAAAAAAAAAACGCATGCTTTGTATTTAAACACAAGACAAACGTATTTAATAGCAAACATCAATATTCAATACATTTCCATACAGATAGAAATTAAAGGGAAATGACTGAAAATAATATTTTCTTAAGATGGCCGCTGTTTTTAATAGCAAATTTAGTATCTGGAACATCGTTGTTAAACCGAATTTCATGACATTTTTATTGATTTAACCCTTAAATGTGGTTTAATATTCAATTATCTTTAGTATTTTAGTTAGATATGCAAAAATATATACATATTTAAGCCATATTTATTAGTTACCTTATCCCTACATTACTAGCGCCGGCCGAATTGATTACGCTAAAACGATAGATTACCGATTATTGATTAGGCCTAATCATAAATGTATTAATGTGACATTATTGTGGTGTTTAGTACTGTTTAGGTCTGCCTCTTCGACGTCTTCGTTGTTAGCTTCGTAAACTAAAAAAAAACTAAAAGGTAGAGATCTAGATCTAGATTCTAGAAATTCTAGAGATTCTAGTAGTATCTAGATCTAGATTCCAGAATGTAGAAATTCTAAATCTAACAAATCAGATTCTAATCTAAACTAAATTCTAGCTGAGCTAGAACATTCACAATCTTACTTCTTAGTTCAGTGGCTAGACTAGACTGACTAGACCTTCAGTCACCGAGAGGCAGTGTGAGAGGAGTGAGCTGTCAAAATGTTGACAACAAAAGCTTTTACTTTTACCTACAGATGTCTGAGATGTTAAAGAAGTAGATTCTAGATACCTCAATACTTTTTTGATGCTGTGTACTTCATTTTTAAATTTGCACCCTTCTGATATTAAATATACATAGCCTACATTTTTAAATTATAAAATGAGGTAACTGGTAATGCATTTATATTTGTTTCTTTATTGCAAGGTTGATGCAGTATTTAAAAGAACATTATGAACCTTGTGCCATGTTGCTTGTGGTTTAGTTGTACCTGACCTGTTGACCCTGCGTGTGCAGGCAATAACCAGTAGCCATGGCGATGATGGACAACGTTGATTTCCTCATTAGTCACATACGCAACGCCTTTGTGACGAGTGACGATACCAGCATGTCAGAGTGGGTTATCACTGAGTGCCGCATACAAGATGAGTCTGACTTGAAGCGGGACAGCACTCACAGGTAAATAGGTTTAGGTTTATAGTAACTAACAGGTAAAGAGGTTTAGTTTTACAGTAACTCACAGGTAAAGAGGTTTAGTTTTACAGTCACTCACAGGTAAAGAGGTTTAGTTTTACAGTTACTCACAGGTAAAGAGGTTTAGTTTTACAGTAACTCACAGGTAAAGAGGTTTAGTTTTACAGTCACTCACAGGTAAAGAGGTTTAGTTTTACAGTCACTCACAGGTAAAGAGGTTTAGTTTTACAGTCACTCACAGGTAAAGAGGTTTAGTTTTACAGTCACTCACAGGTAAAGAGGTTTAGTTTTACAGTCACTCACAGGTAAAGAGGTTTAGTTTTACAGTCACTCACAGGTAAAGAGGTTTAGTTTTACAGTCACTCACTGGTAAAGAGGTTTAGTTTTACAGTCACTCACAGGTAAAGAGGTTTAGTTTTACAGTCACTCACAGGTAAAGAGGTTTAGTTTTACAGTCACTCACTGGTAAAGAGGTTTAGTTTTACAGTCACTCACAGGTAAAGAGGTTTAGTTTTACAGTCACTCACAGGTAAAGAGGTTTAGTTTTACAGTCACTCACAGGTAAAGAGGTTTAGTTTTACAGTCACTCACTGGTAAAGAGGTTTAGTTTTACAGTCACTCACAGGTAAAGAGGTTTAGTTTTACAGTCACTCACAGGTAAAGAGGTTTAGTTTTACAGTCACTCACTGGTAAAGAGGTTTAGTTTTACAGTCACTCACAGGTAAAGAGGTTTAGTTTTACAGTCACTCACAGGTAAAGAGGTTTAGTTTTACAGTCACTCACAGGTAAAGAGGTTTAGTTTTACAGTCACTCACAGGTAAAGAGGTTTAGTTTTACAGTCACTCACAGGTAAAGAGGTTTAGTTTTACAGTCACTCACAGGTAAAGAGGTTTAGTTTTACAGTCACTCACAGGTGTGGAGGTTTAGGTTTATAGTAAATCACAGGTGAGGAGATTACAATTTACAGTTTTTAGGTTTTAGTAAGGCAACCATGAGTTGCTGATTTGTGAACGTAATAGGAAATTAACTCTAAAAACAAAATGTAAACTAAGTATTTATTAGGTATTCATTTTGCATTTCAAATACTTATTTTAAATGATTATGTAATTCTATATCCGTTTTTGAGCTATACAAAATATCAAAGAAAAAGTAAAGTAGTAAAGATTAAAATATTTTATTTTCTGCATCAATCATTTTATATTACATCAACTTGTTTATAGCACTACTGTGCAATAAAGTAATAGAATGAAGTATTGTAGTGTATGTATAATAATAGAATAAGGGAGGATAGTGGAGATTTTTACTAGAATTCCTTGTGTGTACAGGTACAACAGAAATAATATCAGCAGTCGCAGTGACAGTATGAGTGACGGCCCCTCTGATAATGAAATTAAAGGATCAATGGATATCCACCCTGATATGGACTTTGGTTTGTTAATTTCTTTTTCTATTTTCCTCTTTAAACTTGTGGATTCTGTTATACTGTACTGTAGAATAAAATTTGTTTAAGTTGTGATACAGTTGCTCTTATGATTGAAATTTGTTTTACATTTGGTTTAGGTGCTAACATAAGTTAAATGTTTTACCTTTGGTGCAGGTGCTAACATAAGTTAAATGTTTGACCTTTTATGCAGGTGCTAACATTAAATGTTTTACCTTAGATGCAGGTGCTAACATAAGTTAAATGTTTTACCTTTGGTGCAGGTGCTAACGTAAGTTAAATTTTTTGTCTTTGGTGCAGGTGCTCACAGGCGCAGGTCTAACACTGCCCAGAGACTTGAGCGCCTGAAGAAGGAGAAGAGAACTCAGTGCAAGATGAAGACAATCCAGTGGAAAGATGCACCAGATACATACAAAGGTGAGAGTTTTTAAATATATACTTATAGATGCTCTGCCATTTTTGCAATAAAATTAATTAAGTAAAATTAATTTTTAAATTATCTATATATATAATTCTCTTCTTCGAGCCGCTAGAAAACAAGCTGCAAATGCGCTCCCTACCTCCCCACCCCTACATGGTTTTAGTGAGCTGTGTTCACTCTAAATGTTTACAAGCAGAGCCAACGATTTTAAACGTAGGGGTGTGGGTGGGGTGGGGGGGGGAGGAAGAGGGGGGGGTTATGGTCCTTAACGAGCTACTTATAGTGTTTTAAAGAAATATTTTCAGTGGCAGCGTTGGTACTGTCGAATTCACAAATTATAAATTACTGAAAAGTAGAAAAAACAACAACTAAATAGCGGCGTATGTTATGCAGCGGGCCGGCTCGTTTACTATAATATGTAAATCAATGATTGAAACTTTTATCTTTCTGATTACATCAAATAAATTGTCATTGATACCTTATTTTGCTTTTTTTTAAAAATGTATCATATTGGAGCTCCATTGTTGATACTGGTATATCTAGTATTCCATCCACTCGTTAGTTTTGTTGCTGTCAATGTCCACATTTTTTGGTAACATTCTGTTTCGTCTGTCTGTCATCACAGTGTCCACATTTTGTTTTTGAAACATTCTTTTTTGTTTTCTGTCCTGAACAGTGGATGAGAAAGGACACCTGTTTGAGAAAAGGGAGGTGACTCTAGCGCCTGTATTGAAGACAGATCCTGCTGCCTCTAAGGAAAACGTTCCCCCCGAAACAGCTGAAGACAGGAGGAAATCTGTGTCCACCCTCACCCAGCAGCTGAAGGAGCTAGACTGTCACGGCAGCAACCCCTTCTTTAAATATGCCAAATTTGATGGCAGGGTAAGTCTGTATGCAATATTTTTTTTCATTTGTAGTAGAATACACTGGAGAAGTGGGACTGATATGGAACATTTCTCAAAGTAAATAATACTTATCAAACAACAAATCTACCTGATTCGTTGCCTACTATATGATGCTGTTTTACTATAACTATTACTTGCATAAATCTGATAAAAATGAATTAAACATTAATGAAACCGATAAATGCAAAATATTTTAAGTGAGGAAAAACACCATTGGATAACTTGTATTTACTTTTTTAAACTTCTAATCATTAGTAAATAAAAGATGTCTTTTGAATAAAAATAATTATATAATAAATTTTTTTGTCCCCCGTTTAAATACAAAGTTATTTCTGAAATGTAACTTTATTTTTGAATAATAAATTCAGTTACCTATACCATAGCTATGTCGTTCATAAGTGCCATTGCTGATCTATGAATTCACCTCTCAACAGACAGCAGGAGGCCTCCCTACCCGCAAGCTGGACATCTTCCTGGCCTTTGCCCCACCTGACCAACAAGCTTACCCCATGTCCATCCTGGTCACAGCCAATGCTAAAGCCCAGGAGGTCGTTGGCCTGGTGTGTTGGCAGTACACGGATGAAGGCAGGAAGCCGGATATCCAGTCCGTAGCTGGACATATTGACCCAAAGTATGTAGTTCACAGTTCACTTAGTCTGTAGCTCATTAGACATTAACCTTTATTATCTTAAAAAAAACTTACCCTGACTCATTTGTAATTAGAACCTCATTACTTCATTTTCAGTGACTTTGTATTGACCTAGTTTCAGTGACTTTGTGAACAAGTTCTGTATTGACCTAATTTTCAGTAGCTTTGTGAACAAGTTCTGTATTGACCTAATTTCAGTGACTTTGTGAACAAGTTCTGTATTGATCTATTGACCTAATTTCTTTAATTTTGTGAACAAGTTCTGTATGACCTAATTTCAGTGACTTTGTGAACAAGTTCTGTATGACCTAATTTCAGTGACTTTGTGAACAAGTTCTGTATGACCTAATTTCAGTGACTTTGTGAACAAGTTCTGTATGACCTAATTTCAGTGACTTTGTGAACAAGTTCTGTATGACCTAATTTCAGTGACTTTGTGAACAAGTTCTGTATTGATCTATTGACCTAATTTCTTTAATTTTGTGAACAAGTTCTGTATGACCTAATTTCAGTGACTTTGTGAACAAGTTCTGTATGACATAACCTCAGTAGCTTTGTGAACAAGTCTATATTGACCTAATTTCAGTGACTTTGTGAACAAATTCTGTAATGACCTAATTTCAGTGACTTTGTGAACAAGTTCTGTATTGATCTATTGACCTAATTTCTTTAATTTTGTGAACAAGTTCTGTATGACCTAATTTCAGTGACTTTGTGAACAAGTTCTGTATTGACCTAATTTTCAGTAGCTTTGTGAACAAGTTCTGTATTGACCTAATTTTCAGTAGCTTTGTGAAAACATTCTGTAATGACCTAATTTCAGTGACTTTGTGAACAATGTGACCTACTTAGGTCGAGTCATTTTTATTTTGACATTGTATAATTCCTTATATGGAATGATGGTGTAACACCTGGGGTTTTTCCATTGACTATTAAGGTGTTTGAGACATAGAAAATTTCCATTAAAATCTGATTGAATGATCCTGATCAGATGATTATCCCAACCAATGGCGACATGAGTTGAGGATAACCTCCCCTGTCACAGAAGTCTTTAATTGCCCCGCACACTCGCAACACGTGGCAGTTTATCTTGACCTGGCAGTCTACGAGGCAGTTTTACCTTGGTCAGGCAGCCGTCCACATTGTCCGGCTATAGACTCTGACCATTTGAACGTGAGAGTACTTAAGACCTGTGTGTGCCTTGCTTTCTTCAGTTGATTTAGTCTTCTAGTTTAATATTACTTGTCGCTAAGTAATTCTAGAAACTACAGCAGTGTTGTGTGGCCTGTAGCTGTTCTTTAGACAGTGTAGAAATCTGTGATAGTGTTTTTTCCTACATTGTGTAAGTTGGGTTTTGAATTTATACATTAAATATTTTATTTAGTTCAACCTTGTGTTCTGCCACTTCTGAGTTCGCTGATTAAAAGGTCGTATGTAGATTGGATGAGTGTTAATTACAATAGTATCACTAGCTTCCCTAGACATTAAATTCGAGCCCTAGTGGTCGTTGTGTTAAGTGTTCATCCACTTAGGCCGTAAGGCATTTGCATATGACCCCGAAAAAAGAATCCGGGGACGTTCTCCTTCTATTTGGCTGATAGATAGGTTAACGTTACAAAGTGGGAGCTCGCCGAGATTTAATCTGTCGTTCCAGTTGTTGGTTATATCAGTTGAATACTAAGGTTAGTTGGATTTAGTTGTTTTTATATCCAGTAGCGCAGTGTTCTTACAACGCGCGCTCAGGCTAGAGTATCTAGGTCAAATAAGCAGACGTGTCGTCCTAGATTTTAGAGGTCAAGTACACGGCCCAACGCTGTGTATTAATTTAAAGAATCTAGGCTTGTTGTGATTTTCAAGTTAGTGTTATGGAGTCTTTTTTGGCTAATCCTACTGTTGAAGATGTAGAAAAGTTGAGTAGAAAAGTTTTGGTTAGTGTTGTTAAGGAATTGAAATTGGATTATTCTGTTACGCAGAAGTCAGAGGTGTTGAGAGATAAAATTGTTGTTCATTTCATTAATGAAGGGGTATTTGATGAAAGTTTGTTGGCTGGTGTATTACTTCGTGAGGAGAAAGTTGCTTTAGAGAAGGCATTAAAAGAACAGGAGTTAAAGGTTAAAATTGCTTTAGATAGGAGGAGGTTGGAATCAGAATTTGGTCAAGTTAGTGATGTTACTTCTCTGGTAGATCCAAAAAAGTTGTCGGTAGGGCAAGTGATTGCCAAATTTGGGAAATTAGTGCCTAAATTTGATGAAACAGATTTGGTCGTTTTCTTTAACTCGTTTGAGAGTTTAGCGAAGACATGTGAATGGCCCGAAACTTCCATTACTGCTTTATTGAGCTCTGTCCTTACTGGGAAAGCTGCAAAAACATACCAGGCACTCTCTCACGACGTTCAAAATAACTATAGTTTGGTCAAGACTGCCATTTTAAAGGCCTACGCACTGACGCCCGAGGCCTATCGGACAAAATTCCGAACACTCCGCAAGTTACCCACACAATCATATGTGGAATTTCTCTTTGAAAAGGAGAAAATATTCTCAAGGTGGCTACACTCTGAGGAAGTTTCTGAGTTTGAGAAACTCAGGTCACTTATCCTAAGGGAAGAATTCCTATCGTCCCTGCCTGAAGAGATACGACTACACATTCTGGATAACAAGATAACTGACATCCAGAAGGCTGCTGAGTCGGCTGACACATATATGTTGGTGCATAAGAAACCACCAGTGTCAGGAAACCGCCTCAACCCCGTGCTTCCCCTTTTTGGCAGCAATCATTCTGTTGGCCAACATTTGAAGGCATCACAGTCCAGAGAGAAACCAAGATCAACTCTCAATCGTCGAGCAGTATGCCAGTTCTGCAAAAGGCCTGGTCACCATGTCAAGGACTGTTACAAACGTCTTCAATATAACAGAGAGGTGGTGCGTACTTCTGCGCACTATGCTCTATCCCCTCAAGCAGCCAGTTCAACTATGAACTCTAGAATTCAAAAGGACTCTAACCCTAAGTGTCCGCAAGAAGGTAGTCAAGTCTCCACACATTATGTGCAGTCACATTTTGACTGTTCTCGCCACCATCCAGTTTCTTCCGAGTCTACCGATCTCGAGGGATCGAGAAAAGTTGACTTTTCATCTTTTATTGCCGAAGCCATCATTAGCAAACCAGGTGATCCGTTGTCTCAGAAGAATATCACCGTTCTAAGAGACACAGGAGCGTCACAATCACTCCTTTTGAAAAGTTCAATGGACATTACACCAGAGACGAACACCGGAAGGATTTCCATTATCCAGGGAGTGGGGACAAAATCTACTGTCGTCCCTCTACACAAGTTTGCCCTGAAACATCATCTCGTCGAAGGTGAGGTCATTTTAGGTGTGATAGATAGTATTCCTGTCCCAGGAGTACACCTACTTCTAGGGAATGACCTTGCGGGAAGCAAAGTATACCCTTGTACGGTTTCAGACCCTTTGTCAACAGTTCCAGATAATGATTATGAACTGTATCCTGCATGTGCGGTGACAAGAAGCCAGACCAAACAATTGGCTGACATCACGTCTGAACCACACCCGCCATCATCGTCAAGAAATTTGACTCTCAAACTGGAGTCTATGCTTCCAGAGAACACAAGCCTGGGCTTACCCCTGAGGATATCTCAGGAAGACATCATTAAAGCTCAACAAGTCGACGCGGAACTCAAAGCAGCGGTCGAAAAATCTCTATCATCTGACGATGGAGAATATTTCTCCGAGAACGGCCTCTTCTTTCGTCGCGCTACACCAGTGATTGCCTCACCAGCCGAACCATGGTTGGGTAAAAACCAGCTGTGGGTCCCTCCACCTTATCGGCATGAAATACTTAAGCTGGCACATGACCATCCAATGTCAGCGCACACAGGTGTCACTAAAACGACGGCGAAGATCAAAGAACTGTTCTTTTGGCCCAAAATGAGAAAAGATGTGTCGCGTTACTGCAGAAGTTGCACGAACTGTCAGTTGGCCGGAAAGCCAAACCAGACAATTCCTAAGGCCCCTTTGAGTCCGATTCCTGTATTAGAAGAACCTTTTTCTAAAATCGTCATGGACTGTGTAGGTCCCTTGCCTAAAACCAAGGCGGGCAACGAGTACCTACTTACCTTTAAGTGTTCAAGTACCCGTTTTCCCGAGGCGATTCCCTTACGGAACATTAAGGCAAAGACTGTAGTCAGAGCCATGACCCGGTTCTTCACTACCTTTGGATTACCTAGAATCGTGCAAACAGATCAAGGCAGCAACTTCACCAGTCACCATTTTCAGGAAGCGCTAGCCAAGCTAGGCGTTACCCACATCACCAGCTCAGCCTACCACCCTCAGTCTCAAGGCGTACTTGAGAGGTTCCACCAAAACCTCAAAACCATGCTAAGGACATTCGCTAATAGTAACACCCAATGGGATGAGTCTGTTCCTTGGATTATTTTCGCCGCGAGGGACTGTGTCCAGGACTCTTTAGGCTACTCGCCTTTTCAACTTGTGTTTGGACATTCTGTCCGGGGTCCCCTGAAGCTGATACACGAACGTTGGACAGGTACCAGTGATCATCCAGTGGAAAACTTCGACGATTTTCACGTTCGACTGAAAGCCGTGTGCGAAATGGCTCACAAGAACTTAAGAAAGGCCCAAGTGAGAATGAAAGAACTGTATGATAAGAGTTCTTGTAAACGAACATTCAATCCAGGCGACAAAGTTCTTGTGCTAGTGCCTAATCTGAACAATGCGTTATCCTTGAGATATTGTGGACCCTTTACTGTGCATTCAAAATTAAGTGATTTGAACTATGTTGTCAATACGCCCGACAGAAGAAAGAAACAGACAGTGTATCATGTCAACTCACTGAAAAAATATTATGATAATTGTAACAATTTTCAATCCACAGCTAAAATTACTTTACCTGTATGTTCAAATGTTTCTGATGATGTGATACATGATAAATTGAAACCCCCAAAATTGGTAAATTCTTCCTTTTTAGATAATTTGAATGTCCACCTTATGTACTTGTCCACAGAGGAAAGCCATAGGTTGTCTCAGTTATTCGAGACATTTCCCTCTATTTTTGGGGATGTCCCCAAAGAAGCGAAGGTTCCACCTCATGATGTAGACGTTGGTGACGCAAAACCCATTAAACAACACCCCTATAGAGTTAACCCGGAAAAAGCTGCTTTGATAAAAGATGAAATTGATTATATGCTCAAGAATGATATCATTGAGCCCAGTTTCAGCAACTGGAGTTCCCCATGTCTCCTAGTCCCGAAAGACGGTGGATCTTTCAGGTTTGTGACCGACTTTAGGAAGGTGAATGCGCTCACCAAAGCTGATTCCTATCCCTTACCTCGGATAGAGGACGTTATTGATAAAGTTGGTCAAGCTAAGATAATTTCCAAAATTGATTTACTTTCAGGATACTGGCAAATCCCCTTATCTGACCGTGCAAAAGAAATATCTGCTTTTGTAACCCCTAATGGTTTTTATAGATACAAACGCATGCCCTTTGGTATGCGAAATGCTGGTCAAACTTTCCAGAGGGTCATTAACTCTGTCATTGCTGACATAGACCAATGTGAGGCCTACATAGATGATATAGTTGTATTTTCTAATACTTTTGAAGAACATATTGTTCAATTGACTAACCTTTTTAGAAAATTGTCTGAAGTGAATTTTACTGTAAACTTACATAAAAGTGATTTCTGTAAAGCTTCAATTACCTATTTGGGTTACCAAGTGGGAACGAACCAAGTTCGGCCCATTGAAGCTAAAGTAGATGCTATTGTAAGGTTACCACCTCCCAAAAATTGTAAAGAGATCAAAAAGTTCCTTGGGATGGCTGGTTACTATAGGCGGTTCTGTCAAAACTTTTCAGCTATTGCTGAACCTCTTACTGCATTATTGAAAAAGGGTGTTGAATTTGAATGGTCAGATAAATGTCAAGAAGCTTTTTTAACCATTAAGTCATTTTTATCAAATGCTCCTGTTATGGCTGCACCAAATTTTAGCAAGCCCTTTAAACTTGCCATTGATGCTAGCAACTTAGCCATTGGCTCAGTCCTATTTCAAGAAGACAACATGGGAATTGACCATCCCATTGCCTTTTTTTCCAGGAAGTTAAATGAGAACCAAAAGAATTATTCTACTATTGAAAAAGAAGCTTTAGCTTTGGTTTTATCATTACAACATTTTGAAGTCTATGTCTCTTCTTCAACCAATCCAGTCAGAGTGTTTTCTGACCATGATCCCCTGAAATTTACCTCTAAGTTAGGACAGACAAATCAAAGAATATTGAGATGGTGCTTATATTTCCAAAATTTTAATCTGGAAATTTCACACATTAAGGGTAGTGATAATGTTGTGGCTGATTGTTTGTCAAGGATGTAAAATCTTGTTACACACATTGATCATGTGACACGCTTTGTGGTTCATTAGGACCATAAACAGGTTTTGTTTGAGTGTCACTCATATGAAAATGAGTGGTGTGAGTTAGAATTTTTCAAAATTTCAATCCTGTTGAATATTTTGTTTATTTTCAGGTGAACCTTAATTAAAGGTGGTTTTTGATTATATGTAATCTTTTATAATAATATGTCTCATATGACTCAATTGATATTGTAGCTAGTCATTGAAATAAAGGTCTTACCCTGGCGGGTTTACCACTTTTAATATCCACATGGAAATATTGTAATACCCTTTTTTGAGGGATTTTGATGTATAATTACTTTTTGAAGGGTTACTCCCCTTTCACCAATTGTAAAAGGTGGAGTTACTTCCCTTTTATGTTCAGGGATATTTTCATCTGGTATTATGATTTTGATTGCCTACATTTGTAAAACATTTTTGTTATTTCATTGCCAGATTGGTTCCTTATGTATGTTCTTGTGGAACCTATCTGTCACTTCCAAAAAGGGAGGGGATGTGACCTACTTAGGTCGAGTCATTTTTATTTTGACATTGTATAATTCCTTATATGGAATGATGGTGTAACACCTGGGGTTTTTCCATTGACTATTAAGGTGTTTGAGACATAGAAAATTTCCATTAAAATCTGATTGAATGATCCTGATCAGATGATTATCCCAACCAATGGCGACATGAGTTGAGGATAACCTCCCCTGTCACAGAAGTCTTTAATTGCCCCGCACACTCGCAACACGTGGCAGTTTATCTTGACCTGGCAGTCTACGAGGCAGTTTTACCTTGGTCAGGCAGCCGTCCACATTGTCCGGCTATAGACTCTGACCATTTGAACGTGAGAGTACTTAAGACCTGTGTGTGCCTTGCTTTCTTCAGTTGATTTAGTCTTCTAGTTTAATATTACTTGTCGCTAAGTAATTCTAGAAACTACAGCAGTGTTGTGTGGCCTGTAGCTGTTCTTTAGACAGTGTAGAAATCTGTGATAGTGTTTTTTCCTACATTGTGTAAGTTGGGTTTTGAATTTATACATTAAATATTTTATTTAGTTCAACCTTGTGTTCTGCCACTTCTGAGTTCGCTGATTAAAAGGTCGTATGTAGATTGGATGAGTGTTAATTACAATAGTATCACTAGCTTCCCTAGACATTAAATTCGAGCCCTAGTGGTCGTTGTGTTAAGTGTTCATCCACTTAGGCCGTAAGGCATTTGCATATGACCCCGAAAAAAGAATCCGGGGACGTTCTCCTTCTATTTGGCTGATAGATAGGTTAACGTTACAACAAGTTCTGTATTGATCTATTGACCTAATTTCTTTAATTTTGTGAACAAGTTCTGTATGACCTAATTTCAGTAACTTTGTGAACAAGTTCTGTATGACCTAATTTCAGTGACTTTGTAAACAAGTTCTGTATGACCTTATTTCAATGACTTTGTGAACAAGTTCTGTATTGACTTAATTTCAATGACTTTGTGAACAAGTTCTGTACGACCTAATTTCAGTGACTTTGTGAACAAGTTCTGTATTGACTTAATTTCAATGACTTTGTGAACAAGTTCTGTACGACCTAATTTCAGTGACTTTGTGAACAAGTTCTGTATGACCTAATTTCAGTGACTTTGTAAACAAGTTCTGTATGACCTTATTTCAATGACTTTGTGAACAAGTTCTGTATTGACTTAATTTCAATGACTTTGTGAACAAGTTCTGTACGACCTAATTTCAGTGACTTTGTGAACAAGTTCTGTATGACCTAATTTCAGTGACTTTGTGAACAAGTTCTCCCTGCACATGGTTGAAGATGATGGTGAGATAGACACAGACTTCCCCCCTATTGTACCCACTGACCCTGTGTCTAAGTACGGCTTCACCAAGTTTGCTCTGGTGGCCAATGCACCAGTTCAACCTAAATCTGCCCTAGTCACCATGTAAGTTAATCTGTTCAGCTATCATAGTTCAAGATTATGACCTTCTGTCTAGCATTATATAGTTTATATAATGAGCTTTAGACCTGTCTAGCATATATAGTTTATATAAAGTGTGCTTTAGACCTTCTGTTTAGAAAATGGTTTATGTGATTTTAAACTGATTTTTACCTGTAACTACTCACCTAGAAATGTCCCCAACCGAGGATTCAACAAGTTCCAGGTGGATTCAATGAGTGTAACAATGAGGGAACTCATGGACAAAGTCATCAAAAAAAGGAAAATGAAAATACGACCAGGTAATTCTAATTACTGTTTTCTCCATAGTTCTGATATATCTATATTTCTAATTAATATACGGTCAGCATATTTATTATTACGTATGGGTTGATCATAGAGTAGGTGACAAAACAAATGGATTTTAATATTACATGAGATCAGTGGTTTTAGTCTTAAGGAAGGGCAAAAATATATTTTGTTACATTAGCAGAACACACTGGGCAGACAACTTACAAGTGAAGAAATTTTTTATTTTGTTTTACTACATTCACTCACTCTTGTGTAGAGTCTTTGTTTTGCTTTAAATTTATGCCAGGTAAGACATTTCTCTCTCTCCATCCCAGGTTTGAACTACACTTTAGAAAAAGCTGGCAAGAGTGAGATTGGCAAGCCAGTGGACCTGGATGCCATGCTTGGCTCCATGAACTGTTTAGAGTTTTTTCTTATAAGAGAGAACAGTAAGTTTTGTGTCTAGACCTTCTGTTAGTAAAGTTCCCCTTCCAAATCTGACGGTCTATGGGGCAACTCAAGTGAAGTAAAGCTTGCCTATTTCTGTGACCTCTGCATATGAAGGGATAGTAGGTGTCAGCACTATGCCCAGCCGCCTTTACTTTCCCTAACGCCAGTTAGGTACCCATCAGAGCTGGGTGAACTACTTTGAACCCGGATTCAAACTTGAGACTTTTTGTGTTAGCAGTCTAGGCCACTCCGTATCATAAACCTTCTGTTAGCTGTGTATATCTAGACTTCTGGTAGTCTGTATCTACTACTGCTATTATGATGAGGTCCATATCAACTTGTTTACCAGGCTCAAGGGGGGACGTGGAGTCCAACGGAGAGGAAGATCAGAAAATGGCCGAGTCATTAATGAGTCACCAGTACAAGTCTTTCATTGTCAGCATGGTGCACAAGTTGAGGACAAACACAGAGGTGCAGTTAGGTCAGTACATGGTGCACATCATTCTGAGGTCAGTACATGGTGCACATCATTCTGAGGTCAGTACATGGTGCACATCATTCTGACCCAGTTAGGTCAGTACATGGTGCACATAATTCTGACCCAGTTAGGTCAGTACATGGTGCACATCATTCTGAGGTCAGTACATGGTGCACATCATTCTGAGGTCAGTACATGGTGCACACCATTCTGACCCAGTTAGGTCAGTACATGGTGCACATCATTCTGACCCAGTTAGGTCAGTACATGGTGCACACCATTCTGACCCAGTTAGGTCAGTACATGGTGCACATCATTCTGACCCAGTTAGGTCAGTACATGGTGCACACCATTCTGACCCAGTTAGGTCAGTACATGGTGCACATCATTCTGATCCAGTTAGGCCAGTACATGGTTAAGATAAGGTGTTACAGTTAGTTACAGTTAGGTTAGTACATGGTTAAGATAAAGCTGACAGAGAGGTCTAGCTGCTACAGGCTAGTTAGGTCATTTCATAGAAAAATTAGTTCTGACCACCAGTCACTACAGGTGATATTGGTAGAGGAAGGTCAGTCAGAACAGATTAGAACAAAGTTTATTTTCTTGAACCAGGCATCAGTGGGGATAAGATAGAGATTGACCCAGTCAAGGGGACGACTCGTCTGTTCCGCCAGAAAGCTGTCACCTACGACGCTGATTGTGTGGCGGCCTGCGATGTCACTGAAACAAAAAGTAGCGGTAAGTTTTTCTACGGCCATTTGTAATAGCGTATCTGTGAAAATATTTATCAAATTATGTCCATTTTGGTAATTGTTTATAGAAGTCCACATGGTTAACTTACAAATGATGTTCTACTAGTTATTTTGCAAACACTCTCTTTATTACAGACAATGTATTTCAGTTGTGAAGGCATTTAGAAACTTGTCTATTATTAAATTTCTTAAGTAGCTTAAAAATTAATTGATACGATCACCATTTTTCAAAAGAAAAAAGATTTAAAAAAAAACTATTAATTACATTATCCAGAAGCTGTAATTCTTACAGGGTAAACTCTTGCTTACTATGCATCGCTACCCTTGACAGAAAATCAAACTGAGTTCTAAAGAAAATGCAGACAGTTAAAAATGTAAAAAGTCCTTTGATATTTCTCTATTGTATTTTAATGCTATAACGTTGAACCACCATTTTTCCAACGCCGCACCTTACCCTAGTTTCTGACTGCCTCTCCCCCCCTCCCACCCCCAGGTCGAGCTGTGTTCCGCCTGACCTACTTAAACGGGGCAGACTACAAACAGCACTACTTCGAGGCTGACCAGACCGTTGCCACAGAGATCGTGGAGAAGGTCAACAACATCCTGGAGCTCAAGTTCAGCCCAGTCAGGAAGGAGTTTGTCTTCACCCAGGAGAAGAAAGCCTTACAGAAACGGGACTCCATCAAGAGGGACTCGTCCATTAAAATGGGGCACTGATTCCTCTGGTCACGTCAATTGCTGACACTAGACAATGGTACAGACTTCTTGTATGCAGCAATACAGTTGTATTGTATCTGGTTAGTTGTATCAAAGCTACAAAGTTACAACGTTAGAGACACTCCAGTATATGGGTAGCTGATTCCAAAAGAATGGAGTCATGGACTCTAATATTATTCTAGTATTTGTATCAGTGAATCTTGCGCTGTTTTATGAAGGGTATAATTGGCATAAACTCAGGCTCTGATTTTGAATATCTCATGATGGTCTGATGCTTGTCTGATTTTCTCATGATGGATTGATTATTATCTTTAAGAATGCCCAAAGGCAGGGCATGTTGGAGAGATGGTAAAAGTTAGTTCCTCTTTCCATCTTTCTAGTTTGTTAACTAACAAATGAAGATGTGGTCAGTGCTATCTCTGTCAGACTGAAGCCCTCACTGACTGATGTGTACATGGGTCAGTGCTATCTCTGTCAGACTGAAGCCCTCACTGACTGATGTGTACATGGGTCAGTGCTATCTCTGTCAGACTGAACCCCTCACTGACTGATGTGTACATGGGTCAGTGCTATCTCTGTCTAGCTGGTGAAGCTCTCACTGACTGATGTGTACATGGGTCAGTGCTATCTCTGTCAGACTGAACCCCTCACTGACTGATGTGTACATGGGTCAGTGCTATCTCTGTCTAGCTGGTGAAGCTCTCACTGACTGATGTGTACATGGGTCAGTGCTATCTCTGTCTAGCTGGTGAAGCTCTCACTGACTGATGTGTACATGGGTCAGTGCTATCTCTGTCTAGCTGGTGAAGCTCTCACTGACTGATGTGTACATGGACCAGTGCTATCTGTCAGGCTGAAGCCCTCACTGACTGATGTGTACATGGGTCAGTGCTATCTCTGTCAGACTGAAGCCCTCACTGACTGATGTGTACATGGGCCAGTGCTATCTCTGTCAGACTGAACCCCTCACTGACTGATGTGTACATGGGCCAGTGCTATCTCTGTCAGGCTGAACCCCTCACTGACTGATATGTACATGGCTCAGTGCTATCTCTGTCTAGCTAGTGAACCCCTCACTGACTGATGTGTACATGGGTCAGTGCTATCTCTGTCAGACTGAAGCCCTCACTGACTGATGTGTACATGGGTCAGTGCTATCTCTGTCAGACTGAAGCCCTCACTGACTGATGTGTACATGGGTCAGTGCTATCTCTGTCAGACTGAAACCCTCACTGACTGATGTGTACATGGGTCAGTGCTATCTCTAACAGACTGAACCCCTCACTGACTGATGTGTACATGGGTCAGTGCTATCTCTGTCTAGCTGGTGAAGCTCTCACTGACTGATGTGTACATGGGTCAGTGCTATCTCTGTCTAGCTGGTGAAGCCCTCACTGACTGATGTGTACATGGGTCAGTGCTATCTCTGTCAGACTGAAGCCCTCACTGACTGATGTGTACATGGGTCAGTGCTATCTCTGTCAGACTGAAGCCCTCACTGACTGATGTGTACATGGGTCAGTGCTATCTGTCAGGCTTCTGGTGAAAGCTCATTGACAAATATAATCTGGCTTGAGCTCTGACTGAGGTGGTAGTTTAATGCTGTATTGTAGTACAGCATGAGACATAACAAAACAGTTACTCTAACGTAAAACAAAAAAGAACTGGTGTGATTGAATAGACTACCTACTTGCGTTCAGATATAGACAGATTTAATTATGTATGAAATTGTATGTGTTTATATACAGGTATATAAACATTCTTATGTGAAAAATATGCATTGATTATTATATTATAATATTTGTATGTATTATGTATATGAAAGTAAGTCTTAAATAAACATGAATGACATGGTGGAGTGATAGAGCACAAAACCATGTGTTGGGTAAATTGAGTTCAAGTCTACAGGATGTAAACTCTGCTTTAATAAGTGTAGAGAGTTATCTGTGATGGTCACAGTGTAGAGAGTTATCTGTGATGGTTTTTACTCTTCTTGAAGTTGAAGCTTAATCAAGCAGTAAATGTACAATAAATTCATTTCAAAACTCATATCAGCTTTAGTTTTTTTTTTAAGTTTGAGTACTAATTTGTGTGCATTAGCTATAAATACTTTATAATTTATGTAAAATCATTGACATCCAAGTCTTAAAAATTGCCTGTAAGTCTGTAACGATTAAATTGACAGCATCCAAGTTAAGTAATAACTAAAAAGTTGTTTTTTTTAAAAGTTTTTTTTCTAATAAATAGTAGCTGACTGAGCATTATTATACTGCAAGTGATTAAACTTTTTAATAAAACAAAAAAATTGGGAATTTATGGGTTATAGCCCTTAGTTTTTTTTTTTTTAAATGTTTGTCTTATCATTTAACTGAAATTAGCTTACACTAGGATCACATAAGCCCACAGCGTGTAGTCTAACACCAAGCAAGATCTATGGACATGGGCCAAGTGCCAAAAAACTTAAACAAAGTTTCTCACAATTTCATATTGCACCCAACACACACGTTACAGTTTTAGTAGGCCTACATACACATACAAATTGGTTAAATAAACTGATATACACAGGCACGAATACACATAGGCCCATTTATAGTGTGTGTGGAAAAAAGTGGGGGGGGGGGGTGAATGTCAGTTCAATAAAAGTAATTTGAGGTTTGAACAATTTTTTTCTTTTAGGCATCGCTTGGGAGAGGGGGGGGGGGGGTATTAGCGCCCCCCCCCCCCCCCCCCCCCCGCTCCCGAAACACGTCTACCGCACCCTGATCGAAATATAATTTATACAGAAAATATACATTTTAGCCAGCAACACGGAAATTTTAGTCCGTCTCACCCCCCTCCCCCTCCCAAAATTTTCAAGCGGAACCTCCCTCCCCCCTCCCCCTTTTCCTGAAAAAAGTCTGAAAAAAAACACTACTGTAAACAATGCGTGTTTACACAAAAACGGTTCTGCATCTGATTGTTTACATTCAAACAAGCCTACCTTATGCTGAACAAAAATAATCTTTAAGTTTTAATCAAGCAGCGACACATAAGCATAAAAAAACACCTGTATCCACAGCCCTTCAACCCCTCCCACACAACCCCTTCTATCTCCATAATTCTCCCAACCAACCTCCCCTTTTTACTAGCGCCAACCCCGACTACACGTCTTTATTACACATGTCAACACATTTGCCAAACTGCCATCGATATAGTGCATTACCATATTTACTTTACATTCCACTACAGCGTGCTTTCACCAAACACCCACCCTCCGCCTCGACGTAAAACCACCACGCCCTTCATTCAACTCGACAGCCCCTACCTGCAAGTCGACAGTTAAATTCAAGTCCACAGTCCCAATATGTTTTCTGCAGTCGAATGTGGCTGTGTAATTTCTCTGCAGGCAGAATCAATTCAACCGGCCCGAATCACGGTATTCAAGATTAATCTTCCGTGTTAGTTTAAAGTAATTTAATCCAACGTGTCGGTAATTGACGGCTCCATGTCACGCTGTTATCAGTCGTGGGTCGGAGATACCTGTCGTATTTCAGTTGCAGGACAAGGTAGAGCAGGTAGGTTTGAGTGTAGTTGTGTTTGAGCTATTGGTGGATTTTTGATTTTTTTTTGTTTCTCTTATGTAGAAAATACCATCATTGACATTGTTATAACTAGGTTAAAGTGATTTTCGGTTTGTGTTGTAGGTTACGTTAAAGTATTTCAGATTAGTTTCATAGCTAGAATACGTTCGGTCTGCTAACCCGAAAGTCTCGAGTTCGAATCCCAGGTTCAAGTCCGTATAACGTGCCTGAGTCCACCCAGCTCTGGTGGGTACCTGGCTCATTTTTAGTAAAGACAAAAGCTAGGTTTGAAAGAATACTTTACTTACTAGGTTCATAGTTGCAGTTACAGAGTGAGCAGTGTTTCTTCCAGACTCTTTTCTCTGGGGGGCACTTCATATTTTCGGAGGGGGGGGGGGTGGGGTGGGGCGGACAACATTTTACGTGGGGGGGGGGGGTCGGACACTGGTAAAAGTGGTGTTTATATTTTAAGATCTAACCCATTATTCGTTTAATACTTTACACCACACATATCATATCACAGTGTCCTTGAAGTGTCGTCATGGATCAACACAACTGAAGTTCAAAACAGCCTAGCAGACGTCACTACAATCCTGAGCACCTGACGTCATTTTACTCCTGAACTTCTGACGTCACATCTGATTCTGACGTCATTTTACGCGTGAAATCTAACGTCATCAAACGCACCTGACGTCTTGACTAGCCAGTTAGACGTAGATCTAGTTGTCTTTGACGATACACAACTTCCTAGCTCGGTGCTGAAGTAAACAGCTTGACTATCAACAAGCGGGGGGAATAACCAATGTTGGATGATCTAGAAATGACTAAAATACAAGATGTAAGTATAAATCTTATCACGTGATTTCTGTATTTAGAATGAGCAAACACTGACAACGTCTGAATGATAGCAGAAGAAACCTAGTATAAAACCTGCGGGATTATGTCGTCTGATTCGAGTAATGAAGGCCATTTCGTAAAAGGGGTCGTCCATAAATGACGCCACACTCGTAATAGGATGGGGGAGGGGAAGGGGAAGTCCGTAATTTTGTGACGGTGTGTGATAAGGGAGAGGGGGGGGGGGGGTTCAGATGGTGTGACGTCACACTTTTGCATTATAAAAAAGCAATGTTAGAAAACGAATTTTAGCCGTTATTTCGCGTTTTAGAAAACGTTTTAATAAATTGTAATAGGAATTGAATTGATTAAAATACTCTTTGTTGAGTTCAGACAAGATTTTGGAAAAATATAGTATTAAAAAAAAATTCATCTGCAATTTCTAGGGGCTGGGGGCGGGGGGGGGGGGTTTGAGGTGTGACATCATTGTAGGGGGAGGTGTCTGGCTTTTTGAGTCGATGTGTGACGGAGGGGGAGGTAAAAATCGTAAAAAAAAAGCGTGACGTCATTTATGGATGACCCCTAAACAATTCTGTCTGATTCGAATAATGAACGCCATTTTGTAAAAAAAAAAAAGGGCCCTTCACAGTAGGGTGCCAAAAAGCTCGATTGGTTTACGCATGCGTATCGAGTGTCTTTGGCGTCTTTTGAGATCAGTTCAAACAACGTTTTTGTCAAGTTGTCAGTACAAGGTGTGTCAACAAGCTATGGATCTAAGTAAATCAATAATTCTAATGTTTACATTCAGCCAAAAGTTTATTTTGAAAGACATGCATGTTGTAAAATATTAGCGGCATAAATGGAAAACCCAATATTAGTTGAATAAAATCTGAAACTTAACATTAACTAAATAAATAAAAAACCTAATATTGGCTGAATAAATCGGATACACAATATTAGCTGCATAAAACGAAAACCCTGTATGATGAGCTGGATAGACCGAGGTAGTGTGCTGTTGACAAACCTAACACGACACACAATGACACACTGGTTAAAAGTGTGAACGGCGTTCAATGGAGCGTGACCAATGTTGACTTGTACAACTGGGGAAAATGGACCTGTTAGATTAAAGTATGGCTGTTATATTTACGGTATAGCTGTCACATTTATGGTATAGCTGTCACATTTACGGTATAGCTGTCACATTTACGGTATAGTTGTCACATTTATGGTATAGCTGTCACATTACGGTATAGTTGTCACATTACGGTATAGTTGTCACATTTACAGTATAGTTGTCACATTTACGGTATAGTTGTCACATTACTGTATAGCTGTAACATTTACGGTATAGCTGTCACATTTACAGTATAGTTGTCACATTACGGTATAGTTGTCACATTTAGGATTAAACTGCTACACTAGAAGTCTATCTGTCACATACATGATAAAAGTTAAAATTAAGGATAAAAAGTGTAAAACTAAGGATAAAACTGTCACATTAACGATGTATCTGTCACACTGAGGATATCACATTTTACACCCAGGATTTAACTTTACAAAAAAATACAACATTGGGATTATACACATATATAACACACATATGGTAGGGAGGGGGTTGGTGTATTATTTTGTGATATTGTGTTACATGGGCTGGCGGATGAAGAGTAATGCTAGTTTACACTGCCTCGAAGTACACTTTCTGCTACTTTGAAGGATTAGTTGACGAAAAAAAACGACATACATGCGTTTTCATGTTACACAATTTAAGGTTTAAGATTTGTCTTTAATCTGCATTAACATGGGACTTTACTCTAAATTGATTTGATGAACGTAACACATTTTTTGCGGGGGTGGGAGGTGGGGAGAGTAGGTGTGGTACTATTATGGGGGCTGGTTGTCTATGGTAATGGTATCTGGGGTATTGGTTGAATAACGTGTTCTGGTATTCTGTGGCAGAGTTTCTTCCAGGCAACCCGAAAAAATTCTATCGCCCCCCCCCCCCCGAACGAAATGAAATTTATATAATTTATATAATTTATATAGAAAATACATACTTTTAACAGTGTCCGCCCCCCCCCCCCCCGAAGAAAGTCTACCCCCCCCCCCCCCCCCGAAAATTTCAAGTGTCCCCCGGAGAAAAAAGTCTGGAAGAAACCCTGTCTGTGAGATAAAATCTGCACGACACCTGTCATACTAGGAGATATCAAAGTGACATTTCGATTCTTACGACCCATTGGGTAGATGAAGTAGAGTTCACCTATTTCTGTGACCTCGATCAGTCTTATGTCGAACCGCCTTTACTTTCTTTGAACAAATTCTTGACAAAACAGCACACAAAAAACAATTTATATAGAAATATGTACTTTAACCAGTATCCGCTTTCAAGTACCTCAAGTTTCAAGTACCTACCCACACACCTCCCAGAGAAAAATGTCTCGATGAAAGTCTGCATAACATAACTTATTTTAAAATAACATTTAGGTCTATTTATTTTTAGTTGGGCTAAAGTAAATGTGTTAGTTCATTCATTAAATTTTGTAAACATTGGATCCTTTCAGCTAGCACGGATTACCCGTATGATGCGCATGCGCATGTGGATCGTGTCGTTCGCCATTTTGTTTGGCCTGGGTTATCTATTCTTCCTGTTCTACTACCTCAAGACACACCCACACGATGGCGACTCAGACTCTCAGCCGGAAGTCGTGGGTCCAAGTTAAAGGATCGAATCTCACTCAGACAAACTATCTGATAGCCTACACTGATATAATACGACAAGTCACCGATTCTGAAACAACTGGTTTAGTACCTTGTGGTTAGTCAAAACTGGTTCGGTAACATCTGGTTCAGTAACACTAAACACTGGTTTAGTAACATATGGTTCAGTCACAACTGATTCAGTCAGTACCATCTGACTCATTAGCAACTGGTTCAGTAACATTTGGTTCAGTAACTTGTGGTTAGTCAAAACTGGTTCGGTAACATTTGGTTCAGTAACTTGTGGTTAGTCAAAACTGGTTCGGTAACATTTGGTTCAGTAACTTGTGGTTAGTCAAAACTGGTTCGGTAACATCTGGTTCAGTAACACTTAGTTCAGAAACATTTGGTCAGTAACATTTGTTTCAGTAACATTTGGTTAAAAACTTGTATCTTACAACCAGCAACAATTTATTGGATCTAAAAACAGCACAGCAACAGACTATAGAAGATGTAAAATTGATGAACTCTACTCCACCTGTCAATTTCAGGCCCGAATTATACGTCACAACAACATGCCTATATTATTTATATTGTGTGCTGACGTTGTGGAAGAGCATTTACACGCGCTGCTGTCCAAAATCGCTCAATCATTCTAAATTCACTGTCAACAATGCGAATTTTGTTTTGATGCCTGATGTTCGCAGCTGCAGTGAACTGCGGGTCGCATCCAGTAAAGCAACAACTGTTTTAGTTTGTTTGTTTTGTTTTACCATGTAAAATATAAACATGAAGCAAAAATGTTCTGTTTTTATTTTTATTATTTTAAACTTTCCAATTCCTTTATTTTATAAGTTTATTTAACAGTATATCAAACACAGAATACATAATGTATATTTTTTAAGTTTATTATACATTATATCAAACACAGAATACATAATGTATATTTTATAAGTTTATTATACAGTATATCAAACACAGAATACATATGTCAATACATGGGTGGACTGGCCAATCACACTTGGTGCTCTACTAAGCCTTCACACGCTTTCAAAAAAAATATAATTGGCCGCGTGAATTTCTATCAAGTAGAGGATGAGCATCAGGCTTTGATGGGGGTAAAATACACAATGAAAATTGAAAATTGGGGTTTGGGGCCCTTTTCAAAATCCCCCCGGCCTCTTGGATACAGCCAGTCCACCATTTAGTGTATAATTACAATAATTTACAGTTCACTTTCTTCCCCCCAGCGATAATATAATGCGATATTAAAAAAAAAAACATGTTTAGCTACTAATTATGTTTGTTTCTGTTAATTCAAACGGAACTAACTCTTATTTCTAACTAACAATAATAATTGTTTATATCCAAGATTTCTGATCCTTAGAAAGAATAATTGGAGTAGGTTAAACAGATTATGTTAGATTAAGCTAATTAATTAATTAAGTTTTAAATCAACATGTAATAAAGAGAACAGAGCTGTAACCACATATTAATTAAGCTAATTTCAAATCCAGGTAGATTAATCTATTTTTGTAACACACATAGACACAAGTATATGTAATGGTGCTCGGTTAATACATCAATACTAGACATTTATCGGGGGCAACTTAGCTAGTTATTATGTTTTCTTTAAAAATACCCGTTTACACATTTGTTGATTATAAATCTATTTGAATGTGCAGCAGGCTTATGCTGGAGATATATAGCATGCACTTTGTGTAACTACGTGTAATTTAGTAAAAACAATTAATAAAAAACGTTTTAAAACAAGCTTTTATGTAATAATGCACCAAAAAAGTAGAAAATAAATTATACACTACTATTTAAATAACTATAAAGAAAAGCGTGGGTCTCATCCTAAATATTAGTAAAAGTAACAGATACTAAAGTGACCCACGCTTTTCTTTATAGTTATTTAAATAGTAGTGTATAATTTATTTTCTACTTTTTAGTGCATTATTACATATTAAAACGTTTTTTATGAATTTTTTAATGATTGATTTTCAGTACTTTAAATTTTAAATAAACCGTGAGTGATCTCCCCTAAACTTTCTCGAATATTCTTGTATAAAACAACAGGGGATGGGAACTCGGGATATAGAAACGATTTTTAATCCATTTTAAATACTTAAACTTTTTTAAATAGAATAAAATCTCGTGGGAAAAGAATTGCATACCAAGTGAACGCCAAATAAAATGCGCATAATAGTGCGCAATATTATTAGTACTTTATAAATTTTACATGCGTTTTTTGAGAAATCGAAAATAGCGTAAATTACTACTTCCGTTCAACGGAAATTACACAAAATTTGACAGAAGGTAGAGAATTAGATCTTTTACTTACATGTGCAATTTCATTTATCTATCTGAAATAGTACTCAAGTTATAGGCTTTAAAAAAATTCAAAGTAGAAAAAAAACCACTTCTGGTTATCGGAAATGGATCAAAAGTTGATACGGATCTACGATTTTGATAAAATACTTATATATGAAATTTCATAAACCTACCTGTAATGGTACATTTATAAAGTACTAATAATATCCAGCACTATTATGTACATTTTATTAGGCGTTCACTTGGCGCGGAATTCTTTTTTTTTTATGAGATTCTATTCTATTATAAAAAGTTTAAGTAATTAAAAATGGATTACAAATACTGTCTATGTCCTGAGTTGCCATCCCTCGTAGTTTTATATTAGAATATTCGAGAAAGTTTAGGGGAGATCACTCCCGGTTTATTTTATATAAGGTTATTCGAGAAAGTTTAGGGGAGATCGCTCCCGGTTTATTATTTTTACAAACATGCTATTATATTAATACATGTATCCCTTATAATACATAATAATAAAATGAAAAGGATCTATCAAATAAATTAAATTTAAAAAATTGACTAAGAATCTTAAAATTAAAATCTGTTAAAGTCTATTTTTAAATCCACACGGCGACACAGAAACAGATAAGTAATATAATGATACAGTGTAAACATGGTAGGGAGAAAACAGACTACACTCAGCTGTCGGTAACGTCTGCAAGATGAACCTAAAACGGTCAATATGGTGCCGTCATATCTTATTTGTCGGCATTTTTAATCTGCCTCTAGGACCTGTTGCTAGTTGAATACGATGTTTACAGGGTCATCGCCTCAACACTCTCAGTGTTCCCCGAATTACTTGAACTGAGACCGTTACAGCTGTCCACGAGAGTGGCCCTAGTCAACGCCTGGTCAACGCTTCACCTCTCTCTCTAGCCAACGCCTCAACTCTCTCCCTAATCAACGCCTCAACTCTCTCCATAGTCAACGCCTCACCTCTTTCCCTAGTCAACGCCTCAAATCTCTCCCTAATCAACGCCTCAACTCTCTCCATAGTCAACGCCTCACCTCTTTCCCTAGTCAACGCCTCAAATCTCTCCCTAATCAACGCCTCAACTCTCTCCATAGTTAACGCCTCACCTCTTTCCCTAGCCAACGCCTCAACTCTCTCCCTAGCCAACGCCTCAACTCTCTCCCTAGCCAACGCCTCAACTCTCTCCCTAATCAACGCCTCAACTCTCTCCATAGTCAACGCCTCACCTTTTTCCCTAGCCAACGCCTCACCTCTTTCCCTAGTCAACGCCTCAACTCTCTCCCTAGCCAACGCCTCAACTCTCTCCCTAATCAACGCCTCAACTCTCTGCCTAGTCAACTCTTCAACTCTCTCCCTAGCCAACGCCTCAACTCTCTCCCTAGCCAACGCCTCAACTCTCTCCCTAGTCAACGCCTCAACTCTCTCCCTAGTAAACGCCTCAACTATCTCCCTAGTCAACGCCTCAACTCTCTCCATAGTCAACGCCTCACCTCTTTCCCTAATCAACGCCTCAACTCTCTCCCTAGTCAGCGCCTCAACTCTCTCCCTAGTCAGCGCCTCAACTCTCTCCCTAGCCAACGCCTCAACTCTCTCCCTAGCCAACGCCTCAACTCTCTCCCTCAGCATAGTTTGAAGTGTTAACTGTTTGGCTTCTCCCTGTGGATGAATATAAAAAAAAATAAATAAACCGGGAGTGATCTCCCCTAAACTTTCTTGAGTCTAATATATAAAGTTCAATTCTGTATGTAAAATGTTTGTAAAATGTGTGTATGTAAATGTTTGTCGTGGATACTTAGATGGATTTAAGTGTTAGATTATTATAGTACTCATGGTCTAAATTTATGAGTTAAAAAATTACTATTGAAAGTGTTGGGAAATAATTTTCATTTTTCAAACTGATAGTAATAATTGTCGGCATGTTCATCAAACAGAATTTTTAAAAAAGTATCAAACATTTTAATTATGTCTGAAAATTATTTATATTTAGTCCTTTAGCACTTATTTCCCTTTGAAAAATGAGGAAAACACAATTACTTCCCTTTATAAAACATTGCATTAGTGGAAAAGAATGTACTTTTTATTACTTTGTTTTGGTGTTGGGAAAAAAATAATTACATAAATAGCGGGGATTGATCAAGTGCAAATGTTGTAGGTATTTTACGGATAAGCTTGGAGTATTATAATTGTTCATTATATTGAAACAGGCGCGTCCGCCGGCGCCCCACCAGGGTTCAATTTGGCGCCCTGGGCTATCCTGTGAGCGCTATGGTGCATAATTTCGCTTTAAACAGTGCGATAGACTATGGATAAGAAAGGTTAATATAATCTTTAAGTGAATCGAATCCGGGCGTCCTCTGGCGCCCAAAAAGGGTGCTATTTGGGGCCCCGGGCCTCCCGTGTTCGGTTTGGCGCCTACATTCGTTTAAGTGAGTGCAAAAGGCTATGGATAAGTTTGGGTACTATAGTCGTTTATTAAGCTGAAACAGGCGATTCTGCCCCGGGCTAGACTGTGAGCACTTTGCGTTTACGTTCGCGTTAGTGTTTTCTTTGTGTTTAGGTTGGGTTTGCGTTAGTGGTTGCGTTTTGATTTGGTTCGTTTTTGTTCTTTCTTTTTTCATTTTCGTTTGTGTTTTTTTTTCTTTGGGTTTGTGTTTGTATTTGTGTTTATAGTTGGTTTTGCGTTTGGATTTGGTTTGTTTTCGTTTGCTTTTTCGTTTGTGTTTTTTCTTTGGGTTTGTGTTTGTGTTTGTGGTTGGTTTTACGTTTGGGTTTAGTTTGTTTTCGTTTGTTTTTCGTTTTTTTTTCTTTGTGTTCGTATTGGTGTTTGTGGTTGTGGTTGGGTTTGTTGTTAGGTTTTTGTTTTCGTTTGTATTTGTAACTGTGTTAGATTTATGTTAGCGTTTTGATGTTTTGGTTTTGGTTGGTTGTGGTTTGGGTGGGCAATGCTGGGTTTATGATGATTACTAAACACGCAGGTAATGGTCCTTAACAGAAAGGTTTTTCACAGAAGCCAGAGCAGGGCCTGGCCGGGACGGCTAGTATCCTAAAATATAATAGACCATGTGCGCACTTCTCTCTCTCTCTCTCTCTCTCTCTCTCTCTCTCTCTCTCTCGTCCGCAAAATATTTTCGCCGGACATCACATCAAAATCAATAGCGGTATATGGAGGACTGGATACGGCCTTTTGTTGAAATAAATATGTTAGATGTTTTAAATGTATAACCAACATTTTATTTAAAGAAGAAAAATAAAAAATAAAGGCGTATTCGAATGTGTAAAAAACAGTTTTAATTATGCAACAGGAAAAGCGTTTATAGTTGTGAAAAAGAATGCATATAACAGTGATGTCACTAATGTTTATACATTAACTAATGACGTCATCTGCCGTGTTTAGAATAAAAAGAAATGAAATATTTCATTCAAATATTATTTAGATCTACGTACGCTATAAAATTTATACAATACAATTTTGCTCGGGCAAAACTTTAAAAAAAAAATTCTATTAGGATTCTAGATCTAGATATTCTAGATCTAGATATTCTAGATCATCTAGATCTAGATCTAGAATCTCTAGATCTAGATGATCTAGAGATTCTAGATCTAGATCTAGATGATCTAGATCTACGGAAAAACTAGACTTACACAGATGTAGACCCTACCTAGATCTAGAATCTATTCAAATAACACATTTGTATACTAAAGTATTTCAGGCCTTAATTACTTTATTGAAATCTTCGTTTATCTGTGCAATTTGCTAATCTCTATAATATATAAAGCAAAGTTGTCGTGTGCACGATATGGCACTTCCCGGCGCCGCAGGCGCTTCAAATTTGGCAGGATCTTGCCTTGGGGCGACAGAACACGGGGCCGGTTGGCCGAAAAGTCTACGATGAGGGGGTCAAAACTGATCTCGACTGACAGGTGCCTTATATGAGCTATAAATCGAAAAAAGTGTCCACGTAAGAACCTCTTCATAATTCCTGCGGGTCGTGGACCGACCCTCGGGCGAATTAATTAAGCATTCAAATTCTCAATGTTTTCGAAAGCCGAAGCAGCATGCCTAGTTCTTATATAACTTGGAATATAGACATGATTTTTAATTACTTAAACTTTTAAAAATAGAATAGAGTCTCATAGAAAAAAGAATTGCGCACCAAGCGAACGCCAAAACAAAATGTGCATATTAGTGCGCAATATTATTAGTACTTTATAAATTTACATGCGTTTTTTGAGAAATCGGAAATAGCGTAAATTAGTACTTCCGGTCAACGGAAATTACTCAAAATTTGACAGAAGGTAGAGAATTAGATCTTTTACTTACATGTGCAATTTCATTTATCTAGCTGAAATAGTACTCAAGTTATAGGCTTTTGAAAATTCAAAGTAGAAAAAGTAACACTTCCGGTTATCGGAAATCGCTCAAATGTTGATCAGGATCTACGATTTTGATAAAATACTTATATATGAAATTTCATAAACCTAGCTGTAACGGTACTCAAGTTATCGTGTTTACACACACACAGACAGACAGACACACACACAGACAGACACACAGACATACGGACAAGATTGCAAAATTATGTTTTTCCGTATCAGTGAGGTGTAAAACGTCGAGATTTGTAAAAATCTCGATTTTTTTTTGCACGATTACAAGACTTTCTCTATACTTCGTATATACGAGAAAGTAAAAAACAACTAAAACTAAATAAAAGCATACATATACATATATATATATATATATATATATATATATATATATATATATATATATATATATATATATATATATATATATATCCATATATTTATATATACATAAATAAATAAATAAATAAATATATATATATATATATATATATATATATATATAAATATATATATATATATATACACACTTTAATAAAATTAGGTAAGCCTTTTTTATAAATTAAATATGTTCTTTATTTTATTTTTTTTTCAATACACCAAGCTTTGTATACCTTTACAAAATTTACTTAATTTCGGTTTCCTTTTTTCCCCGCCACCAACAATAAAACCTAAATAGCTACTCACCAAATATGTTGTCGGTGGTTCAGCAGTATTCTGGTGACCACGTCTTGTTCCGGTGTTTTCTCCGTGTTTGTTTACAGCCAGAACATCACAGCCAGCCTTAATTAAAAGTTTGACAGTATCCCGTTGGTGGCTGGTGGCGTACATTAACACATTCTTCCCATACTTGTCAATGACATTAACATCAATACCACTTTTGATTAACAATTCAACACACGTATGACTCCTTCTGGTAAAAGCGTAAAACAACGCATGCTTTCCTTCTTTATCGACAACGTTGACATTAACTCCACTTTTAATTAAAAGTTCTAAAGTTTTTTCACAAGGGAATAAAGTGTTGGAAGCGTAAATCAACGCATTCTTTCCGTAATTATCAACAGCGTTAACATCAACTCTATTTTCAATTAAAAGTTCTATAGTTTTTTCACAAGGGGTTAAAGTATCAAAAGCATAAAGTAACGCATTTTTTCTATCTTTATCAACAGCATTGACGTCAATCCCACTTCGAATTAAAAGTCCCACAGTTTTGTAATGTCCGCTTATAGATGCACACATCAAAGCGTTCTTTCCGTATTTATCAGCAGCTTTGATGTTAACCCCATAAGAAATGAAAACGTCTATAATGTCATCGTTCCCATGATCTGCGGCGTACATGCATGCATTCTTGCCATTATTATCAACATCATTAACATTAATCCCTTGTATAATTAGCATTTCCACAATTTCTTGACAAGGATTTGCGGTGTCTGAGGCGTACATTAAAGCATTCTTCCCTCTAAAATCAACAGCTTTAACATCAATCTTAGAATTAATTAAATCTTCGACGTATTTTTTATTCCCGTATTTCGCTGCAAGCATTAAGGCACTTTTTCCATTTTTCCCAAGCGATCGAAAATCCATCCCACTTGAAATTAGACTCGCTAAATTTATTGTATCTTGGTTTTGAGGGGCTAATGTTAGTCCAGTTCTACGGCCTCTACAAAAATTAGCCATTTGCGTTATGAGCTTATAACTTTACATGAGATTTATTTATCATTTAGGCAGCACTACTTGCTTGTCTATTATTTTATGATATTATTTTCCCACAGTAAAAACATTTACTTCAGATAATTTTGCATTAGCAAATTAGTTAAAGTAACATGGTAATACATGTTTTCTGTCACTTCCTTTTTAGCTGACCTTTAATCAAATAAATCTTTTTTACATTTTAAAGACCCACACAATATTTTTATTTTGAAATCAAAACCATCTTCATCTATTAAGTTGAAAGCATATTTTCAAGAGCATGTTTTATCCCACGACTGTATCACAGCTGTTGTGCTTTGGATCCTTTCCTGAGCAAATTTCTCTCTGTGGAGTTCTGTTATTTAACTATTTGTCTACCTGGATTTTAAAAACAAAACAAAAGGTCTACATAAAGCACCGATAGCATTCAATACTATTAATATTTTCCGAATTTTGTAGCGAGATTTATTTTGCTCATACCGTATTCAGAAGTACCATGGGGATAAGATAAATTAGAATAATTTCAGTATGTCCGGTATTCGTTCTGAAAAATGTTTTATAATAGTGTATGCTACACAGGTGAAGATGAGATTATTATTGATCCTCACGACAAAACAAGTTTCTTTGCACTTTGAGTTTTTTGAGCTAGAGCCAAAAGTATGAGAAAGACTTTATGAAATCGATTACAGGATTTTAGCTATTAAAGATTTATCTGTGCAAATATTTGCAATTCGGTGGTCGTTCTTAAACGACGTCACGCTTGTTAAAACAATGTTTACCCCCCCCCCCCCCACACAAATCCCGATTTTCACCCACAGTTACACCAAATCCCACTCACCCTCACTTTAATAACGTCACATCTCAACTTACAACAAAAGCCTTTTAAAAATTCTAGAACTCTAAATTAGCCGACTCCACCGATTGGAGTTATATACTGTTCCGTCTATTATTTTATTTCTTAGCCTGGAATTTTTATTTAAATTTTTTGTTTTGTTTACCTTCAGTGGATAAGTGAGTGGCTAAACATCATGTATAACTTAGCCAAGAACTAACTTTAAGCAAGTTAGGCTATTTCCTTGACCAAGTGCAGCTATTCTACTCGTTATAATTGGTGATGATTGGATCACAGTAATAAACAAGACTTAAAATTGTTATATATAATAAACCGGGAGCGATCTCCCCTAAACTTTCTCGAATATTCTTATATAAAACAACAGGGGATGGGAACTCGGGATATAGACATGATTTTTAATCCATTTTAAATACTTAAACTTTTAAAAATAGAATAAAATCTCGTGGAAAAAGAATTGCACACCAAATGAACGCCAAAACAAAATGTGCATAATAGTGCGCAATATTATTAGTACTTTATAAATTTACATGCGTTTTTTTGAGAAATCGGAAATAGCGTAATTTACTACTTCCGGTCAAAAGAATCTACTCAAAATTTGATAGAAGGCTGGGATTTAGAATTTTTACTTAAATGTGAAATTTTATTTATCTATCTGAAATAGTACTCATGTTATAGGCTTTTGAAAAATTCAATAAAAATACTTATATATGAAATTTCATCAACCTAGCTGTAACGGTACTCAAGTTATCGTGTTTACACACGAACACACACACACACACACACACATACACACACACACACACATACGGACATGATTGCAAAACTACGTTTTTCCGACTCAGGGAGGTATAAAACGTCGATATTTGCTAAAATCTCGATTTTATTTTTGCACGATTACAATCCTGTCTCTATACTTCGTATATACGAGAAAGTAAAAATACAAGAACAGGTAATAAAATTAACTACTAAGCTTTATTTTAGCAAAGTAATATACACAAATAAAAAAAATTGTTATGAATAAAAACACCAAAACAGATAAATATATAAATTTATATTTTACAAATTATTTTAATTATTACGCCATATTTTCTACAACTAGATCTCCTTACTATATGTTAGAAAAATGAATTTATAAAATGTATAGTTCTATATAGCAATTCACAATACGACTACATACATTTGGTATCAACAAGGATCTAAAAATTGAAGTTTTTAAATAATTAAAAACCTGAAAATATTAATCTAGTTAGGCATGTTTTAAATTACTTATAACATACATACCAATTAGAGTAAACATACAGCTTAACTTTGAGAAAAAACAATTCCTCTCACGTTATCAAAATTCTATGTTATAAGTAATATATCGTCCCCTCAGTATTATCTTGTTCTAACTACAAATTTTGATTTTTTCGAAAAACTCGACCCTATGATGTAGAAAAGCACTATGTTCAATCTCCACTTATCTACGTGACTCTAAGTCATCTGCTTCCTACCAAACTTTTCAATTTCACATTGTTCTAACTACAAGTTGATGCATTTGGCCAGTATAATCTTGTTCTATGTCAGTTTTATAATATGATTATGTTCTAACAGTATATAATCTATATAAAATTAACGCATAAATATTCCTTGGATACGCTAGAATTATAATGTTCTATGTCCGATTCTGCCAATGAAATCAGCTGTTTAAGTCATGTGACTTGTGCGTCGTTGATCAAAATGGCGGCGTGTGAACACCTTTTAGTCGATTTTGGTTGTCATGCAAATAAACTGACTGAATTACCAGATCCTGAATCGTAAGTATATTTATCTTTTATATGTTGTCTTAACTGTGTTATTTTACACATATTTAGTTCAAAGTTTGTTAAAATATCTTAATTAATAATAGGCCTAATATTGTTAATGTATACCGTAGTATACGCCTATACTAATACTAATTGTATTGTTTAGTAGTATAGTAGTTTAATAGTATCTGTAGGGTTTACTTTGTATTTATATTATCAAAATCATAATGAGGAGGTGTTCCAATATATGGATGATGAAAACAATGTCTTTGTTACAGATCAAAATGTAAAGTAATTCATTGTTAGTAACTTATTAGTCTTAAAAGCATGATAAGTTTATTCCTCGTTTTCAGTTCAGTATTAGTGTAGCAGAGGGGGGTGGGGAAATAAGTCCTTCTGTTTTTGCACTTTGTACTGATGTAGTCTAGCTTTATTTCTATCCACAGAGAAGTGTGAAAGAGAACAATAAAAACAACAGAGACCTGGTAATGCAGTGTCAATGATATGGGTATAGGCGCTGCCTGTAGTCAAGTTGCGCAGCATCATTATGAGAAAAGAAACAGTGTTTATGTATATTCTCAATATTCAATTACAAGATTGGTTGTTTTTGAATTAGGGAACTGTGTATATTGTGTAAAATTAATACATTATTTTTTAAGCTTATTCCTGAGATTTGCATTTATTGTATTAATACTTTAATTCCAGTTGTATCACAAGGCTGGGGGCGTGGTGTGATCCGCACGTGACGCCATTTAGAGGGCGACACCAATGTGAAAAACACTAAAATTTACAGTCAATATAATTCTTTATCCAGTTAATCTTAAAATAAAATTATAGGGTAGAGGGGTGACACAAAACCAAAAATGTAAAATTGTAAGAGGGTGGAGGGTTGACACCCTCAGTTACCACACCGTTTGTCACCCTAACTAGACTCGCCACTGACTAAATCAAATTATGTTAATGTATGCAGATAACCCAAAGTTACAGAATAAACTTTACATTTTAATGCACAAACCCACTTATAAAGAACACTTAGAAAAGAAAAGCCTGAAACATCTCCCAGTATACCGGAGTTTACAATTCAGTCGAATAAAGTGGGCTCCCTAAATTCAGCAGAAAAGAAGAAAGATTTGAAAAAAATGATGCCCTACATGCCAGAGATTGACAGAAAATTTCTAAATTACAAAGCCTTTAACAGTACGTTTTTAAAGCACTGTCGGCGAGTGTTATTTTTGCTTAAACTGTTTTGATTATAAAAACAAAGTTTATGTATTTTCTCAATATTCATTATTACAAGTTCTTATTATTTTTATTTTTTTTAAACGGCTCATGGTGTAGAATTAAAACATTAAAATCTATTGAACCTGTCTATTGACTTGCGAATTCATTTTATTAATACATTAAATCGAAATTCTGTATGCAAAAGCATACTTACAACTTAAAATATTACTTGTTCTGTAATGTAGTGCGGTAATCAAAAATATGAAAGTAAAGACCGGAAACAATAGGATAGAAAACCAGAAGACATTGCTCATACAAAAAGTAGATGATACTTCTAGAAAAGCTATTATAACTGCCTAAAAAACACAAAATTTGACTTAGAACATTATACAATTTTTGAAACCTGATCACTTTCATCGTATTTTGTTCTATCTCAAAAGTGAAAAATAATTATTATGGTCTTCTAATGGTACATAAAGTAATAAAAATAACTTGGATGCTCAGTGCTTAATGCCCTTTAACATTTTATCTAAAAAAAAATTAATTGGAACAATTTAAATATAAGAATCAGACCACATGAAACTTCAGATGCGTTTTACTCAAAACTACATTTTGAGAGATAGAACAAGATAATACTGGGGGGACGATATATGAAGAAAGAAAAATCTATTTTTATTCATGAAAGAAAGTTCGTGCACAAAAAGAAAATACCCATTAAATTTCTTGGAAGCGTATTGCGTAGGTCATTAAAAGTGCGCCTGTAAACTTCCTGCTCGACGTCACTAAAGAACTTTTCCGAGAATTACTTTCTCCCAGTGTGTACACAAATGCGTCATTTCCCTAGAACCGTCTGAATTAACTCCAATTTAAAAAAAAATATTCACAACAAGACTTAGAAGGTTTTTTCCCCTTAACTGTTGTGACAACTCTAATACGCCCGTAAGGACGCATATTTTGTTATTAACACGTTTTTCTTAACTCAGCTTCGCGTTTGTTTGTTGTTAAAATTGACATCGAAAATTAGCCCACTTCTGATTGCTCTAGAGATCTGAAATTCGGAATGCAGGCTATTTTCGCCTAACAATTTCAGATGCAATCATAAAAACTAGCAATTAGAGACCTAAATTAGCTTAATTAAATTACGCCCCAAGGACCATAAAATCGAGGACATGATTTCTAAACATACCGACAAGACTGGAGGCCTATTGACACAGTTACTTCGGCCCCAATCGATGTGAGCGCGCTGGCCGTGATCGTATAGTGGTTGGTACTTCGCGTTGTGGCCGCGACAACCCAGGTTCGAATCCTGGTCACGGCATGTAGGCTTAATTAAATTACGCCCTTTCTCTGTTTAAAGCGTATCGGTCGCTCAAGATTTTTAGTCCGTGTATTTATAAACACTTAGTCAAGTCATACTTAATCAAGTCATTAGATAAAGTAGAAAATAAACTATATAAAAAACTTTTTAAAAACCACGTTTTTCATGTGTAGCAACGGACTAAAAAGGAGAAAATAAAATACTTAAAAAAAACTTTAAAAAAAACACGTTTTTCTTGTGGACTAAAAAGTAGAAAATAAATTTTTCTTTTGTGCTTCCTCGAGCTGTGCAGGTTCTTGTGATGACTGACAAAAAACGTGGGTCGGGCAGATGGGTCGGGAAATTTGATGGTGAACGTACCCTCTACCATGTTAGCATGCCCCTTTCAGAAGCGTACATTAGGGCGTTCATTCCCCAAATGTTAACAGCTTTAACGTTGCTACCACTTTGAATTTGAACAGCCATGCAGTTTGATAGTCTCCCCTTAAAACAGCACACATCAAACTGTTTCTCCCAGTCATCAACATGCTGTCGCCACTTCTATTTGTTGCCATTGTTAAAAAAATTTTAAGACAAGTTTTCTTGTCTCAATTTACTATCAACCTTTTCTTACAGAAATACTTTCTCTACACGTTATTTGTAAACTTGAGAAATTGTAAACTTCAGTGAAACTTTCGTTTTTTAAAAAAAAATCAATTATTGATAATTGTCCACATATGAATATAAATTTTGCTTTTAAAATGTTAATTATGAATATTTTCTGTTGCAAATAATAAAGTTACATAAATGCATTGTTATTATTTTAATATACTATCTTACATACACTATATAAATTTCTCAATTTTGTTGATATGGCAAACGTATTTATTTATACAATTTATCCTCAATCAGCTGTTGTTCTGACGTTTGTAGTTTTTCCCACACTTTGTTTCTTTTAGTTCATTGACAGTAGACTCATTTATTTGGGTGTTTTTTTTACCTGTCATAAAATACATTTAAAACGAGTATGTTGCCTCAATTAACGTTAAGCTTTTATCTGACTGAAATACAGTTGTGTAATTGACTGTCATATATCAAGCGGTTCTCATGTGACATAATAAATAAAGTAAAAGTAAAGTTTCCCTTTCTAACCTGACCTCGGCATATGAATAGATAGTGTGGTCATCACTATGCCCAGCCGCCTTTACTTTCCCTAACGTGAGTTAGGTACCCATCAGAGTTGGGTGGACTCAGGGACGGTCTACTGACTTGAACCCGGATTCAAACTCGAGACTTACGGGTTAGCAGTCCAGCTCTCAACCGCTAAAGCACTCATACCAAATAGACAGGGTTCTGTTTAAATATACTTGATTTCGTCCATCTCCTCATCCCGCAAAAATGATTAGAAATGTTCAGGAGGACCTAGCTGCCTTGTGAAGCTTTAGTCTGTGTGAGTAGTTAGTAATTTGCTTCTCAGAAATAATAATTTTTTTTATATATCATCTTCATGCATACTAATCAGTCAGGTCAAGTAATTTTTTTTAAATAGAACATTAACGTAGTTTTACGCTTTGGTGAGTATAAGAGTAAAGTTTTTGGAAAATGATGTAAATTATCTACGTAATAGGATAGTTCTGATACAATTAATTTATTTAATACTGCTTATTGCGCATCATTTATATATGTAAGCATGCATCAAGTTTAATGTTTTAGGGTTTAGTTCACCCGGCATTTAAAGTAAAGCCGCAGATTTTTATTTTTGTTACAAAATCTGCCTGTGCTCAAAAACGTTATATTTTGATTCCAAAATTGTTTTGCTATTTTTAGGATAAACAACTATTTGTGAATGGTCTTTGCTTTTAAGGTCTATGAGCCATTTGTGCTAAAAAAATGCGTGTCTGTCTGTGTGTCCGTAAACACGATAATTTGAGTACAGATTCAGTAATGTTGATTACTAATTAATATGTAGGTACTGTATCAAATGTGTAGTTCTGTATCAACTTTTGATAACTTTTTACGTTCAATTTGTGCGCAATGTTTTTTTACGCGATTCTATTTTATTTAATTATTAATTACAATAATGCCCCACGACAAAAACTAAAAACCGCCTTCAAATTATAAACGGATAAATAAAAACCACTGCATGAAATAAAACACTTAAAACAAACTTGGAATTCTTTATTCCCAACTCTGTTGTATTAAGCTGGTGATTCTCCGTGCGAACAATAACACAACCACCCTGCTGTCAGCCGTATCTTGCACCGCTGTCTTCCTGTTACTATTTATAGTGTACGTCACGTGTCACGTGCTTTAGGGTTCATCAAAGTGTCAGATTTATGAATGTTTTCCAGGAAAGCCATACACTCGTCATCACTAAATATAATACAATGCAATGATAGTAAAGTTGTGGTTATGACTGCTCTAAAGAAACAAAGGACAATTTCTGGACCAAGTGATGGTATTTGGGCTAAAGAAAGAATGAGCTATATCTGGAATAAATAATTGACCATGCTTATACCCAAGACCGAGCAGTTTATTTAAAAAACCAAACCGACAGTGGGGCTGGCGCAGAAGAGAAAAAACTAAAAGCAAACTACAGAGCTGTCAAGTTCATTTGACCACAGAGGCTCAACTACCTTGCTGACGGACCCAACAATCTGTGAGAAAGGGGGAGGGGGTGAGGTCGTTTAGCGGCTCATCGCTGACCGTAAATAATATAAACAAATAGTTTAAAAATGTTTGCCTATTCATCTTAGTCTTGGTGGTGGTTCTCTAATACAATACATTAGCCGCTCTTAATACAAAGACTGCCTAGATGGATTGCAGGTATTTTTGTCGATTTCTAAGATCGAGGATTTCGATTTTTTTGCCCGATTAAAGTAAGTCCCCTATACTGCGTAGACCTATATGATGAAGTACTGAGGTCTAAAATGTGAAAACGTGTGAGTTTTGTGTACGATTACAATATTTCCTTTACACTCCTAAGTAAAAACCTATAAAGAAATGCGTTGTAAAGGTATTATAGTAACCCACGCTTTTCTTTATACGTTTTAAAATAGTGATACATAACTATACATAATTTTCAGGTATATTATTTTAAAATCCCATTTATTTTCTTCCTTTTAGTGCATCCTAATATTAATCCTAATATGTAAAAAAAAATCTGAAAGAACTTTTTAATAACAAGCTTTTATGTAATAATGCACTAAAAAGGAGAAAAAAAATTATACACTACTATTTAAATAACTATAAAAAAGCGTGGGTCACTTTAGTACCTATTGGATACCTTTACTAATATTTAGTAAGAGACCCACGCTTTTCTTTATAGTTATTTAAATAGTAGTGTATAATTTATTTTCTCCTTTTTAGTGCATTATTACATAAAAGCTTGTTATTAAATCGTTTTTTATGAAATTTTTTTTAGTACTTTACATGTTTTTATTTACAATAGAGTTACATGAATAAAAACAATTGCGCGCTTTTGGACGTGATGACGCGCTATTGAATGTGATGACGCGTGTGGAGTAGTTGGATAGAACTGCCTACTAATTTGGTCAAAATTTTAATTAATTCATAAAAAATTAATTACACATCCAATTAAGTCAAATATAATTTCCGATTGCATTGTCTTCATGTCTTGTCCCACGTGCCTACTGTGAACCGAATCTGTCGGTCAGAAGTGTCCGAATTTTTGCTCGGCTTTTCTATCTAGACAGACTGACGACCAGAGTTTCTTCCAGGCATCTCTTCGGGGAGGCGAAGCCCCCCCCCCCCGAAAATTTTTACCGCCCCCCGAAACGAAATGAAATTTATATAGTTTATATAGAAAATATATACTTTTAACAGTGTCCGCCCCCCCCCCCCCCCGAAGAAAATCTACCGCCCCCCCCCCCCCGAAAATTTCAAGTGCCCCCTCGGAGAAAAAAGTCTGGAAGAAACACTGCTGACGACAGACTGTCGACAGACAGAGGAAGCAAGTTAAATAAAAGCTTGTAAAAAGGCATATTCGAATGCAGAATCAGATTTCTAAATAAAGCGTTTATTGTCGTGACAAGAAACAGTGACTTCACTAAGTCTAAGGAAAGAACACAAAATTAATGTCGTCGCGTAAGCTTGTTAAATACTTTTTTTGCGCGATAGTGCCTACATAGCTGAGATGATAGTGTAATTGATACCATGCGGGTGGTACGGGTTCGAGACACACCAAGGCAATCTTTTTTTTTTCAATTTATTTTTTTATATGTGAATGATGAAGTTGCCTATCGGGACTTGACGGGACACGGGGCAGGTAAAGTAGAGTTCACCTGTTTCTGTCTTTTAAGCATATGAAAGTATAGTGTGGTCAGACCCATGCTCAACCAAAATAGGTGTTTTTAAAAGACAAAAACAAACTTACTACCATTGAACAGCCGGGTTTTTAACGAAATATTTTAAGTCTCTTCCTTTTTAATCTCTTAATCAGCAAGTGCATTTAATATGGTATTGTGTTGACTAATACTGTATATAATTTGGTTTTAATTTTTCTAATAGGTATTGGTAGTCTATGTTATTTTAAACAAGTATAAACATAGACAGTACAAAATCTTAAAAAGGTTTCATCATTCCAATGCACTTGATCAATAAAATGTTTCTTTTCCTACGTTTAAGATAATGACTTTTTTAAAAAGCTGAATTACTATTCATTCCATTACTCACTTGCCGTAGATATATATATTTTCTTCTGGCAACTCTACCGTTTCTTCCCTTTTCACCTCAGAACGAAAATGAAAACAGAATTCATAAAAAAATATAGAAAAACCAGTATCGCTACCACCCCCCCCCCCCCAAGTACACACATCCCTCACATCCTCCTCCGGACAGTTTTAAATGTAGCTTCCCCCCCCCCCCCCAGATAGATATCTAAAAAAAAACCTATTAACCTATTTGTAATGAGAAGAGAGCTAAAAGTCACCGTGTAACGGGTACCGATGGCTAGTAATTATATAAAGCTTGTTATTAAAACGTTTCAAAAATAATCTTTACTTTCTCGCATTATAGAGTAGGCCTATAGAGGAAGTATCATATTTTAATCGCGCAAAAAATCGACATCGAGAATTTCCAGAAATCTCGACGTTTTACAACTCCTTAGTCGGAAAACTAAGTTTGAAAGTTTGGCTGGCAAATAGATCCAGGTGTAGTAAAGTATATCAGTACAGGACACAGTGATATCTCTTGTACATAGACGCCCCATTGTGTAGACGGTTAGCAACCAGGAACTTGAACAAGGAAGTGGGAGTGGAATGACGCAGTATTCTCTAATCGTTGTGTAGAAAATAAACGCTCCTTTGTATAATACACAGACAAGCAGTTAATTAGAAACACTTGCTGTTTGTCAGATTAGAAGTACGGTTAACTTAAAGAAAAATGGGTACGGGGGGGGGGCAGAGGCGTAGCGACCCTTCCCGGCGCCCGGGGACAAGCTTTCAGTTTTACGCAGCAAAAGGGGGAGAGGGAGAGAGAGAGATAGCAGCGAGCGGGTGGAAGGGGTTGTAAATTTTAGTATGTTATGACGTCATAAACAAACAAACCAAGGTGAATCATACCAAGTGTAACAACGTGTATTTGTTAATGGGACAATACGTTGTTATTGTGTGTTCTTTCTTCAAAAGAGACGATGAACAGCTCTTTCATTTTCCAACTTTATTTACAGTAATAAGATAGATCCTTAAGGAATAATAACAATAAAGATAATCCACGAATAGTCCACAAAATGACATGGTGACGGCTTACATTCTTCTATACAGGCACTCTCTAGTCCACCTTACGCTCCCCCTTTTATATCCTTCATTCTCTCCCCTAACGTCAGTGAGCGATATAACAAAAAGCATGGAAAAACATTATTAGTCGCTCACACAGTCAGGTACTCTACTTTCATACAAGATCATGCTAAATATAACATAAATAAACAATACCAAAAATACAGTCTGTTATACCAAGTGAAAATATTACTGCTTGTAATTCTTAATCAGGCTATTGTGTCGATGAAATAAGCAATGAAAGGGCGTGGTACCTGTGGTGTTAGGGGATGATCTTGTCAAAGAACGCCGTTACTAGTCATATAAGAGAGACAAATGAATGGGTACCTGACTCATGTTAAAGAAAATATCCCTTCATATGCCGAGGTCAATGAAACAGGTGAACTCTACTTCACCTGCCCAATTGCACCGTCAGGTTCATATGAGTACTTCACTTCCTGGACTAGACAGCCGAGCGTGTAGTACACCACCACAAAACAAGTTACCTTTGGTTTTTTTTAAGTAGCTAGTGCCAAATTTAATATAGTTCCATCCATAAATGACGTCATCCTTTTTTAAAAACCTATTTTCATTCCCCCCTTTTCCCTATTGCTATCATGACACATCGTTATAAAAACCGACACCGACCCCTCTCTTAAATGATGGCACAATTTCATTATATCCTGAGTTATTTTTTTCTTCTTCTAAATTTCGAGAATGGGAGAGAACCAGTTACGGGAGATTTTTACCTAGAAATATATTGAGTCGTGCCCCTTTGCGTGGAAAACTGCCACGAGGAAAAGGTTTAATTCAAACGAGCCGACCCGCGGCGTACCATACGCAGCTATTTAGTTGTTTTATTTTCTACTTTTCAGTAATTCATAATTACTGTCACTGAAAATAGTTGCTTTAAATCACTAACAGTAAGTCGTTAAGGACGATAACCCACTATTCCCCCAACCCCTTACCCCCCCCCCCCCCCGTGAAAGCAGCCTCCTCTTAGCTACCTCCCCTAAGTTTAAAATCGTTTCAAACTAAATTATCTTCCCCTATTGGCCGTCACTAAACCCGGCTCTACGACAGTAAACATTTAGCGTGAACCACAGCTCACCTGACTTCCTAGAGAGGAAGAGAAGGGACTGCAAGGCGCGCTTACAGCTTGTTTTCTAACGTCTCCCAGAAGAGAATTATATATAGATGATTATATTTTATATTTAAATCATCGCAGTTGATTTTGCCGACAACATTGCTAATCAATATTTTTTATATTCAAATTTTAGCAAATTATGGTCTAGATTATTTCCATTTTACTTTAAACTGTTTTACAATTTAAATATTTAAATTACGTTTACAATTCAAATTTTAAATTGTACCCTTTTCTTAAAAATTGCCAATGTGTGTACTTCACATTTTTAAAGATAATCGCGCTTTCTAACGTAAAACATTGTCACCGAAGTCTGAATTACACTCTTACCCCATACTGTGAATGTCAGCAATAAGCCGTACTAGAGTACGTTTTAAAATGACCACAACATATAGTTTTAAAACAATTAGACAGGAAATAAATCTTCAAAGCTTCTTTAATAACTTTTCAGTTTCAAATGAAGTTTTTAGCGTTTACACATTTTACTATTTTTGTAAATATTTAATTTATTGCTGTGATTTAATTTGAATGAATTCAAATCATGTTAATTAACAAGAAAACTCTAACGTAAACTACATATTTATGTTTTTATCTGGTGTAGTAGCAGAGTTCGAGAACTACGTTGTTGAGCTGACCATCCGGGTGGTACTCGCCGAAATACTGGTCGCTATTGCCACCGGTGTCCTCCGTGTCAAACACGATGGTCTCGGGGGTCAGCTTCATGTTGGCCACCTGCTGACACACCCCACCGAACCGGAACAGGTAAAACGGCTTCGATGTCGGCAGGTACATTGGTTTCTCCGGCTTGCCGTCTCGGCGGCAGCAGTAGTAGATTCTGGAATCGGCGCCAAATCCGGCCGTCGGGATGTAACCACCGTACCTCCCACCGTATTGATTGTTCTCCTCATCCCAGTAGATGCTGCCGTCGTGGAACCCGGGCGGGCAGACACCGGCGTACATCATGACACAATAGGAGCCGGTTGGCCAGTTCGGTCCCTGATGTCCACCAGCGATAGTGCAGAAGCTGAGGAGGATGAAGTTGTTGCTGCCAGTCTTCAGCTGGTAGGGTTTCTTCAAGTGGGCGTTGGCCGTGATGTTGTCCTGGTTCTGGGGGGACGTGGACTCGGTGTGGAACTGCCGGTACCCGTCGGTCTTCCAGTCTAGAAATGAGAAGCCCATGCTAGGGCAGCCGGTTTCCGGTTGGAGGAGGCTAAAGTATCCCTCGGGCCAGACTGTGCTCCTGGAGAAGAGAAATTAATGTAACATTAGACACCAAGGTGCTCGTGTAAAACAGAAAAAAATAGTAACTTTAGACACCAAATTGCACTTGTAGAAGAGAAAGAAATGCAACCTTAGACCCAGAAGGTGCTCCTATAAAACTTAAAACATTGTAACCTTTGACACCAAAGTGCTCCTGTTAATAAAAAAGAATGAATGTAACCTTTGACACAAAGGCTCTCTCAAGGAAATGATTATTAACATTATTTACACACACATTTACACAGAAAAAGTAATGACATAGATTTCTTGTTGAAAAAGTATAAGATAACTTTATTAAAGTTTACTTTTAAAAAGACCGCGCAATCAGCTTTCCATTAACTGTGAACATCTTTAAACAAAAAGTGTGTTTGTGAATGAAATCATCGTCTGTTGATTCAAGCAAGTAACTTCACACTTTCTGGTAAACATTAATAACTCGTCTCTAAATTGTTTTCACGTCCTAAACAGTTGAACTCTATATTGTTTATGTTTTAGTGGGTACATGTTGCCTACAATTGTTTACCTGAGGTCTGAAAGCTGTACCTGTAGCCTGCAATTGTTTACCTGAGGTCTGAAAGCTGTATCTAAGGCTTACAGTTGGCTACCTGAGGTCTGAAAGCTGTACCTGTAGCCTACAATTGTTTACCTGAGGTCTGAAAGCTGTACCTGTAGCCTGCAATTCTTTACCTGAGGTTTAAAAGCTGTACCTGTAGCCTATAATTGTTTACCTGAGGTCAGAAAGCAAGCTGTACCTGGGGCCTACAGTTGGTTACCTGAGGTCTAATAGTTTTCACTTGTGACCTTCAGGTTGTACCTGTGACCTATCAGCGTTACCTGTGGCCTATAGTGGTTTACCTGAGCAGCTGGTCCCCATCCAGACCACCCAGCCCCCCGTCCCCGCCGATGTTGTAGTTGTTGGTAGTGGCGGTGACAGATTGTTGAATCTCGTTGAGTTTCTTGTCATATTTGTTCTCGAGAGTGGAGATCATGTCAGTGCACCCGCATTCTCCGTAATCTTTTTCGAGTTGAGATGAGACGGTCACAGTCGCCTCTCCTTTCGCAGAACCCTGTAGAAGTTAATATATTTATCTATCTATATATATAAAGCAATGTATGCCTGTGGGTGTGTGTCTGTTTATCTGTCTTTTATGCATTACTACACCTTTCATCCGAAAAAACACCTGAGGAGATTTCTGCGAAAAAAATTCAAAATTGCAGGGGAGGCGCCCCGGCAGGGGGCGATTCGTTTTTTCTCTATATATGGTATATAAAAATAAAAGTCGATTGCGGTTTCACACGGTTCATCCGATCGCCATCGAACTTTGAGGAGTTGATTAACACACTGCAGATGAGGTTTCTGAAAAAAACAATTTTTTTTTAATTTTGCGAGGGCGGCGCCCCGGGAGGGTGCGATTTTTCTCTATATACGGTATATAAAATAAAATTCGATTGCGGCTTCACAACGTTCATCCGATCGCCATCAAACTTTGGGGAGTTGATTAAAACACTCGAGGTGAGGTTTCTGTAATATAATCTTTTGTAATTTTGCAAGGACGGTGCCTCGGGAGGGTGCGATTTTTCTTTATTTTCGACAAAATAAAAAAAAACAACTTAAAGTCAGGTGCGGTTGGGCACCGTTTATCAGAGTGCCATAAAACTTTAGGGAGCTGATGAATACTGATGAATACCAAGATAGTTTCTGAAGTGGTGTTATTTAATTTCGCACGAGCGGCCACCGGCAGGATGCGATTTGGCACCCTGGTTTTTCCCATGAGATCTATAGCGATTACGTTTGTTCTAAACAGTGTTATAAACAATGGATAAGATGGTAGCGTTACAGTCGCTCACTATATTGATTCAGGCGTGTCCGCCGGGGCCATGGTAGGGTGCAATTTGGCTGCGGACAAAAATTTCAATTTCGCCCCTAAAGGCTCACATGGGCCGCTGAAGGCACTGCAATACATTTTTTAATAATCAGATAAATTAACCAAGTTTAGATTATTAATTGGGTTGTTTTCTTTTGTCCGTGAAAAAAAAATCCAAACAGTTTCGTAACTTTGCAAATGTTGCAATCAGCATCTATTTTTAGACTATCCAATAAAAAATTGAGATCGAGCTTCTAATAATACACCATTAGTAACGCTAAAAATATCATCAGTCACACTGATGTTTATAACACCTCAATTATTTTTCTACGTGTCAAAGAAAAAAACCCTCTTGATTTGTGTAACTTTAGCGAATGACGCAATTTGCATCATTCTTTCAGGATGCTATGTGGCGCTCTGGGTTGTACTGTGAGCACTATGGCGCCTATGTTAGTTTTAAGGAGCCAGGGGCCCTACGCGGCGCCTCTGCGGTAGTGTAATCAAGGGGCTAAAGAGAGCGCCCCTCTACGTGCCTGACACATGGGCGGTCACCGAAGTGTGTTCTACCTCATTATTTTAGTGAGTGATTAACGTATACTCAAGGTTTTCATGCAGTAGTGTAGGTAAACCGTGTCCCAATATTTATGATCCAAGCGCAGGCATCGTTTACATTTAAATAACTCACTTTTAGAAAACAAGGTCACGCGTAAAAAAATAGAGTATTGGTAACGCATGGATAAAACCCTTCTTATATATGTCGTCAGACTTTCTTTTACTCCCGCGGCATCGCGCGGGACGGGTACGCTAGTTATTTAATATATTATAAATTTTTAATACAAATGTCATCTCACTAATATATAAACGATTTTTAAAATGGAAAAAAAATCAGTAAAGATTTAAAACATATTTTTAACAGTTTAAAATATTTTTGGCTTCAAAGAACAACCAGAGTACTTGCCCCTGATTTAGCCAGGCCATTGACGACACATCTGAAATTGCCGTCTGCTACGCCAACCGTAACCTGAACTGTGGATGGTGCGCCACTCGTAGCGGCCATCTTGACACTTCTTGACGTCAGAAGTTTGCTGAACTCTGAGGGGCTGCCTTTCGTGTATTTCAGTAACAGCTGGTAGTTGTTCGCCTTAAGTAACGTATCGTGGATTTTACTAAACAAAGCAAATAAATATACAGGCTGTGTATAGATAATTAAATTAATCGGCAAATGAAAATGAAAAAAAAAATTGTTTTCCCTTAAAAATTCAAGTAAGTTTAGAGAGAGAATAGTTGAAAATTAGACCGGGTCCGGCTTTTAGCAGCGAGTTGGCACTATGCAATTTACGCAGGGGAGGATGGGTGTTCTAATAGGCTCTGTTTTCTTGTGCCCATATTGATGCCAATGAGAGATTCCCACAATGCAATGCGTTAGTTTTTATAATCTTGCGGTAAGGACGGTATGTAGTAGCTTGTGCAGTAGCATAATATTCAACTCAAAATGACAGATTAAAACTAGCACGTCCACTAATGCAACGAGATGTGACTTACCGATGTTTCTCTCTCAATCACAAGGCTGGAGACGGAGTAGAGAGTTCCGGTACCAGACACAGCACATTTTAAAGACACGGCTCCATCTTCTTGGACGGCGTCAAACGTGATACCAGACGACTGCGCATGTACGGAAGCACTGGGTCACCAAAAGCCAATTCATCTGGGTAACAAAGTTATCTCATGTTAATAATTGTTTTAAAATTATAACGTTGTAGCCTTCAAAGATATGGCATTAATCTTTGTCCAATGATTTAGTTTGTTAATCAAAATTCGTTAAAATATAAGTATATTTTTCTCGTATAAAGTAAATATCTTTAATACTGGATTCCTCTATATTAGCTTTCTTTAATATCCTATAGACGTCACATGTTTTTGATTGATATTATATTATATAAACTGATGTAGCCTACTCTGTGACAAACATAACAGGGATTTCATATCGAACTACAACGTTCTTAAATCCTTTGAAATTCGGCTAATATCGTAGTTTAGACTAAAGTTCTTTGTTTTTTTTAAAAAGTGATTTAAAATTTTATGATTTTAATGAATTCTATACTTGGCGTGCGCCTTCTACGTGGATAATATTTTGTTTTTTTTTTCTTAATTTTTGTTTGTTTTTGTTTTTACTCTTCTTTGCGAATAACTACAATAAAACAGTTTATAGCACGACACTATGAGGTGATGAAATCTATAAAAATAAAAAGACGTCTTTTAATATTTTGATGCAAAATAAAATGTTTTCTTTGGTAACACATTTTGTGAACTTTTAAAAATTACCTGCTCCTGGAATGTTTAAAATTACATACATTGTAAAAAGTTAAAAATAACATGCATTGGAAAACCTGTTAAATAACCAGCATTATATCTTTTACAACAAGATACATTATTTCATGAAAATCAAACTGTTTCATGTCATGTTATAATGTATATGTATTATATATGTTAAGCTGAATCAACAACTTCAATCTACTACCAACGTCAGAGGAGATGTGAAAACAGTTATTGAAATAAATCGTCCAAAATTAACTCAAATCTTTAACTAATTTTGTAATCTCTTTTTAAATATTTTACACTTTTTAAAACTAAAAAATACATCGCTATCATGGATAAGAAATACTACAGTTTACCATAAAGATTAAAGTGAAGCAGACGATAAGAATATTGCTGTATTTACTCTTTCAGTTGTCCTTGTGCTACTGTTGAGTTGCCACTGAAAGATAGAGCCCTTTCTTTGTATATATACACTCATCACCCTGTTACGAAATACAAACGGCACATAAAACGCATTAGAACCTCATCTTTATTAATTCCGATGTCTCGACCGGAAATAAATATGTGCATTTTTATAAGAGAATTTCAAACCTGTTGCAAGTTGTTGACAAGATGAGGAAGGTCGCCAGATGTTGGTGTCTAGTTTTAATGATAATGCTAAATTTGAGTAATTTGGTTAACTTTGCTAGTTGAATTTTAGTTTTTATCTTGCTAGGAACCAGAATTTTAAAAAAAAAGTTGGCTTTCTGAATTTACAATAACTACCTTATTGTTTGTAATATCAAACTAAAATTAAACTAAAATGTGTTATTGTGTAAAATCAAAGATTTTTTTAGGAAAGAAGAATATTTATTAGAAGCATATAAATGTAGTCGTTAATAAAGAAGGCAAATGATTGAAATGATTGAAATGATTGAAATGAATGTAAAAGTTTGTGAATCTTCAATATTGGCAGCTGGGCAGCTCCTTATAATAATAATATGCAAAAACGCTTTCAAAGCAACGTTTTCAAAAAGCTTTAACGAGCTGAGCAAACTCCTAACAGACCATCATGCGCCTGCACCACCAAAGTTCCTGTGTAGAGCCAGATTTGACGGTAGGACTCGTCAACCAAACGAATCAATATCAGAATATGTTGCTGCTTTAAGTCATCTAAGTGAATTCTGTGAATTCGGTGACACGCTGTCCGACAGACTATGTGAAAAGTTTGTGACAGGTGTAAACAGCCCTGATGTTCAAAGAAAGTTGCTTCTCGAGACAGATCTCGAGCAGTCATCCGATGCGGCCAGATCTCTGGCGCCCTCAGGGATCCATGCAGTAGACAGCAGGTCAGTCAATAAACACCAACCCCATCAGAGCAGTCCAACATATGCTAAAAAGCCTGCAAGTTCAAATCCTAGATCTAAATCTAGTAATAATTATCAAAAAATGACATCGATGCAACGGTCCCCATGCATCTCATCAATGCAAGTTCAAGTCAGCAACTTGCTATAAGTGCAGTAAGCAAGGTCACATTGCCAAGGCCTGCTTTGCAAAGCCTTCGTCTGTTGCTAGATCTAGCCAGTCAGGACAGTACCGCAACCAAAGGCAGCACTATGTTAACTGTCACCAAGACAACCTAACCCAACCAATGAACCACTCCACCAGTGAAAATGCTCAAACTGATCCGCAGCCGGAGTTCAACCTGTTCTCTGTGAAATCAACAAGTCATGCTCCCATCAACGTACTAGTTTGTATCAACGGTAAGAGCATCATCTTCCAACTTGACACGGGAGCATCTCTGACCGTCATCACAAAGAAGGACTTTGACGCTGTCACAGGAGGATCAGTGCCTCTACAACCATGTCACAAGTACCTAACAACATACACAGGTGACAATGTTCCGGTAATAGGAGAGTATATAGTTCATGTAGGCTATAATGGTCAAAGTGTTAAACTTCCTCTTCTTGTGGTTGAAGGAAACGGACCCCCATTACTAGGTAGGAACTGGTTAGTTGATCTTAAGTTAGACTGGGGGAGTATATTTTCAGTGAACAAAGCAAGAGAATCTAGTTTTACTTCAATAGATAAAAATGTATCTGAAAATGAAGGTGTCTTTGGTAGCTCGGGGTTACTAAATGATAGGACAGTGAAGATAAGCATTAAAGACACAAATCCAAGATACTGCAAAGCTAGAGTTCCACCTTATGCAATGAGGGATAAAATTGAAAATGAGCTAAGTAGATTAGAATCTAATGGCATCATAAAGAAGGTAGACTATTCCGATTGGGCAACGCCCATTGTGCCAGTGTTAAAGAAGGATGGTTCTGTAAGAATGTGTGGAGACTATAAAGCTACACTGAATAAGCAAATAGAGCTAAATAGGTACCCTATTCCTAACATTGAGAAAATTTCTTTGAATTTAGCAGGAGTAGACAAATTCACTGAATTAGACTTTAGTCCTGCGTACACTCAATTAGAACTGCATCCAGATTCAAAAGTCTATACGACAATAAACACACATAAGGGACTCTACCAATATGAAAGACTATGTTTTGGTATACCATCTAGCCCTGGAATTTTCCAGGCTGTCATGGACAGTATTTTTCAGGACATTCCAAATGTTTGTGTTTACTTTGACAATGTATACATAACTGGTAAGAATGACACTGAACACCTTAAAACACTTGATAAAGTCTTGAAAATAGTTGGTGAAAAGGGTTTAAAGATAAACAAAGATAAATGTCAATTCATGCTGACAGATATTAGTTTTCTGGGTTATATTTTGAGCAAACAAGCAAAACAAGACATCAACCTGAGAAAACAAAAGCCATTAAAGAAGCACCCAAACCTGAAAATACCCAACAACTAAGAACTTTTTTGGGCTTGATAAATTACTATGCGAAATTCATAGGAAATCTGTCTGATAAACTATCACCACTGTACAAGCTGCTGCAGAAAAATGCAACTTGGCACTGGGGTAAACAACAAGATGCTGCTTTTAATGCAGCAAAAGAAGCTTTGTCTTCTGACACCTTTCTAACTCACTATGACCCAGGGAAAGGACTTATCTTAACATGTGATGCTTCACCAGACGGTGTAGGAGCAGTTTTATCCCACATAGATGAAAAGGGTGACAGACCCATTGCTTTTGCCAGTAGATCTTTGAACCAAGCTGAGAAAAATTATTCTCAGTTAGATAGGGAAGGCTTAGGCATCATTTTTGGTGTTAAGAAATTTCACAAGTTTCTGTTTGGTAGGGAGTTCACCATCTTTACAGATCATAAGCCATTGCTGGATTTGTTTGGGGAAAACAAACCCCTGCCTGAGCATGCCTCACCAAGGGTTCAAAGGTGGGCTATCACACTAGCCGCATATGAATTGAAATACAAACCTGGATCTGAGAATAGTGCAGATAGTCTTAGTCGTTTACCTTTAAAAAACCAAAGCCTTAGTTATGTACCAGAGGATGTATTTGTTCTTTTCACTATCATGGATAACTCCAATATAAATGTGAATGATGTTAAGAGAGAAACACAAAAAGATGAGTGCTTGATAAAAGTATATGAGTACTGCAAGAATGGTTGGCCTGAAGAGTCAGTGAATGATAATTTAAGGCCATATAAAATAAGAAAATTAGAGTTAAGTCTAGAAGATGGATGTGTGCTATGGGGGTCAACGGTTATTATCCCTAAAATGTTACAAAAAGAAGTTTTAAGAACCTTACATGATACTCATCTTGGTTCTTCCAAAATGAAGAGTCTTGCACGATCGTGGTTCTGGTGGCCACATATGGATGCTGATATTGAAAAATATGTAAAGCTTTGTTCAAGCTGTGCACAGCATTCAAATCAACCAGCTACAGCACCTTTGCAAAACTGGGAGTGGCCAATCGAACCATGGAAACGTATCCATATAGATTTCGCAGGACCCTTCATGAACAAAATGTTCTTAATTGTTATTGATTCACATTCTAAGTGGTTAGAAGTTAAAATCATGAACACAATCACTGCAAGTGATACCATTATAGAACTTAAGGAAATATTTTCAACTCATGGGTTACCTGATTAAATTGTTTCAGATAATGGGCCTAGTTTCACTGCTCATAAGTTTAAACTGTTTTGTGTAGCAAATGGTATTGAGCAAATAACCACATCACCCTATCATCCTGCTGGGAATGGTTTGGCTGAAAGAGCGGTAGGCATATTCAAAACCGCTATGGTAAAAATGAGTACCGGTAACAAATTTTCTCTCAGGGAAAGAGTAAACAGGTTCTTAGCCAAATACCGCACAACTCCACATATAACAACAGGTATTGCACCATGCGAATTGCTGTGTGGTAGGAAAATTAAAACTCACCTTGAAATACTACATCCAACTGTTCAAAGGTCTGTTTCCCAACATCAACATACACAAAAATTAAAAAGCATGACAAAACATCCATTGAGAGAGAATTTGGGGTTAATGATAATGTGTATCTGAGAAATTATGGGAGAGGGGGAAAATGGATGCCAGGTCAAATTGTTCAATGTACAGGACCTGTGTCTTATAAAGTAAAAATAAATAATGGACTTATTGTCCGTACACATGCAGACCAGTTAAAAATAACTTGTGCAGATAGTAAGTGTGAATCTGTCAATCCCACCAGATCTGACTAGTTCACACCAACTCAGTTTGTTCCACAACCAAGGTCTGTTGATATGAGTGAACCAAGTATTCTAGAGTCAGAAAATGTAAATTCTGGAATTAATGATTTAGATCCTGGACTTCCTGAGCTAGAGAGTCCAGATGGTCAGAATCTTGAGTCACCAAATCAACAGCCACTGAGAAGGTCAAACAGGACAATCAAAGTCCCAGATAAGTTAGACCTGTGATTTTAAAGGTTAAGAGGACTTTGACATAATTGTTTTGTTTTGTATTTTAATTATGTTTGTAGCATATTTTGCATTTGTTTGTAAGGATTTAATCTACCAAATGATTCAAGTCATGTAATGTTTTGTATTGACTTTTAGAGTGTTGTTAATTGAAAGCTACTATCATTCATTCTCTTGAGAGCTATGTTATTATTT
>NW_026733641.1:85000-117500 GCF_028476545.2 Physella acuta
CACCAGTCACTCATCCCGCACATAAAAAAGACAACATACTGGGTAGATGGAAACCCTCACCACATCACAAGGTATGATATACGACACCCCGAACCGACTGCAAACAACCCGCAGTCTACACGTTAGGATAATCGTCCTTCATGAGCTACTGATAGTGTTTTAAAGCAAAATATTTTCAGTCGCAGCACTGTTAGTGTTGAATTCGCAAATTATGAATTATTAAAATTTAGCAAATAAAACAACTAAATAGCGGCGCATGCTTACGGCACGGGTCAGCTCGTATGTGTCATTGGTATACCGTCATGTATACCCTAACTCCGAGAATCGTCTCTTTAAATGTAGCCTGGCATAGTTCAGTGATGAAAACAAAACGAAAAGTGTAATTGAAAGTAAAAAAAAATAATGTTCTTTATTTACACTCGACGTCTCCCTACACACTCCCATGACCAACTCTATTATTATTTACATTTTAACTTGTACATGCTCCCTCTAGCGCTACCTATCTCTAACTGCCCACAAATCCATGATCAGCTGACCGTTGCACGTGACCGGTCATCTGCTACAATTCTATTGGTTCTCCTTGACTGACCTATGTCTACCTCATCTACCTGACTAACGCTATTCTGAACTCTAACCTATTAATAACTAGCGTCACCACACCACCAAATAACCTGAACTGACCTGTACCACAACATATCACACCGCACCCCGCAAAAAAACAACAAAAAAAAACCCAAAAAAAGCAACAACAAAAAAATACTCCACTGTACATAGACATTATAACTCATAGTCCACGAGCCACACACGGAGTAGACCAAACCCCACACCAATACGCTCAACACCCTAAAGTTGTCCTTTCTATCTATAGGTGCATTAACAGCTAGATGCAATCTGTAATTAACGCCGTATTTAATGCATTAAGGTTTACCTTTACCCCGATATCAAAGTAATATAGCCTCTTAGATCACTGTATAATCCAAACGACTGCATTAATGACGTGTTTTATATTGATATTCCAACGAAAAACTATGATCGTTGGACTAATCATACAATTTTCTTATACAATTCACAGGAAAACAAAATATAGCATCATATTTTTAAAAATATATCCCTTGCCAAAAATATTTTTTTAGTTGATTAGTTTTAATTATACACTTATAAAAAGTGATTCTAAGAGATCATAGAAATAAAAAAAACAATAATAAAACCTTATACCGAGTAATCATAAATAATCCTAACCTTAATCTATTTTAATTATGAGCCTTAACATAATATACAATGCGGTAGGAATAGAAATAAACCGGTAGTGATCTCCCCTAAACTTTCTCGAATATTCTTATATAAAACAACAGGGGATGGTAACTGGGGATATAGTTATGATTTTTAATCCATTTTAAATACTTAAACTTTTAAAAATAGAATAGAATCTCATAAAAAAAACATTGCGCACCAAGCAAACGCCGAATAAAAACGCGTATAATAGTGCACAATATTATTAGTACTTTAAAAATTTACATTAGTTTTTTGAGAAATCGGAAGTAGCGTAAATTACTACTTCCAGTCAACGGAAATTACTCAAAATTTAACAGAAGGTAGAGAATTAGATCTTTTACTTACATGTGAAATTTCATTTATCTATCTGAAATAGTACTCAAGTTATAGGCTTTTGAAAAATTCAAAGTAGGAAAAGTGCCACTTCCGGTTGTCGGAAATCGCTCAAAAGTTGATACGGATCTACGATTTTGATATAATACTTATATATGAAATTTCATCAACCTAGCTGTAACGGTACTCAAGTTATCGTGTTTACACACGGACACACAGACACACACACAGACACACACACACACAGACATACGGACAAGATTGCAAAATTATGTTTTTCCGCATCAGTGAGGTGTAAAACGTCGAGAACTGTAAAAATCTCGATTTTTTTTTTGCACGATTACAATACTTTCTCTATACTTCGTATATACGAGAAAGTAAAAAATGAGGGTAGGTAATCATAAATACAGACTTAAACAGCTATATTTAGAGTGAGTTGAATTTCTTTTTTAAATTTATCTCCCTTAGCATAAAAAATTAAATTAATTAGTTTTATTCGCTATTCTGCTATTACAATGTAGCCAATTATTTCTTTTTTTTCTACGAATTTAAGCCAAATATCATTTGACATTTATCAATTTAATACGTTTTAACAATGTGCACTTATATAATATTTTATCATAAATACATCGCAAGCGTATTGGCTAATTCTGTATAGTTGTTCTTCATCAATGCATTTATAAATTCTAGAAACGCTCGTTTAGGCCCGGCAAAAAGTATTTTATCCAACAGAGCTCGGCTTCTCTCGCGACGTGATTTAATTCCTTCAATATACAATTTATCATCATGATCTATAATATTTTTTGAAAAAAGATAATCAGTTAAATTCTGTCCATCAATTTCATCTACAATATCCTCGTATTTCATCCGAAGTAAAGTGAAATGTTGATCTTGGAGTTTTAAACCACGAATTGGTTTTTTTTGGTCTGCAAAAAAGTATTATATTTTATTATAAAATGTGGGATGCGTTAGTGAATGTCATTGATGTTTCTGTAGTTTAAAAATGTGTTTGCCTATAAAAATGAATTCTCACAATCACACCGAAACACACTACGTTACAACGTTATTATTTTTTTCCCATTGTCCCTTATTATTAAAATATGACTATTTAAAAAACATAAAATAGAATAATTACAACTTGTACTTTCTTGAAAATTTGAAAGTAATGATCCTTGTTTGATATTGAATACATTTGTACATAAATCTTCAGTATCATTAAGGTCTGCAAAGTGAAATGTTACAAATTAAATTCACGATAGACTGTAAGATGTAATAGTGCTGGAGGCTTAACAATTATTTAGTTTAGCAAATTCGTTTATCTATTAAACATACTACTCACGAATAACACAATACTCATTACATTACAATTCAAATTTATTTTATTCCTATTGTATTAACCTAAAAATATGAAAAACTCGCACAACATCGAGAAAATGAATTACTACCGTTACTTTCTTGAGAATTTGACAATGGCGATCCTGGATTGATGCTAAACATATTTGTGTTGAAGTCGTAAGTATTGTTAAGATCTGCAAAGCGAAAGATTATGAATTAAATTTACGATAGATAGTAAGATATATTAATGCTGGAGATTTAATATTTCGTTTTATTTTAGTAAATTTGTTAATTTTAAACTTACTAATCATAAACACTTTTTTACTACTACCTTCACTTTCTTGAGAATTTGATAGCAGTGATCCAGGGTTAATATTTAATATTTTTGTGTGTGAGTCACCAGCATTTTCTTGAACATCATTAGTTTCCTATATTGGACAAAGGTATAGATAACCAGCTGGATCACAAAAACACCATAACGCATACATAAATCCATTCATGCAAGTGCAAATAAAAATGCTCGTGCTCAAAGACAGACGTAGACTTTTAAACTTTTACATAGACCTATACGCAAATTATGTAGATACCTGGCTAATAATACTTTCTGTTTTTGTATAATTAATTCTTTTTTGTTCAATATTTCTTGTACACTCCGGGCAATTATCAATATCAAAACCACAGGTACTGCAGCAGCAAAGATGCCCGCACGGCAAAAATGTCGTATCAGCCTCTTCTTCACAGCAAATTTTACATTTTAGATTGAGAATTTCCCCAGGCGTTGATACCAGGCGAAAGTCTAAATTGTGTGAGGGTATTTCCCTTATGGCGCTGGTCAACGTTTCAAAATTCTCAAACTGTTTGCAAGTCTCTTCAAGCCTTTTCTTCTGTGCCTGCTTGTCAAAGTTTATTGAAGAATAAAGATCTGAAACTTGCCTATCAATGACGTCTTTCGCACTAGGATGCACGGTAAACGGGTTTCGATTTGCCTAGAAATTTCAAGAACTGCTTAATTATTAATTTTAAAATAAATAACATGCAGAATCACACACACACACGCACATACACATACACGCACACACACACACAAACACACACACACACACAAAAGAAGACATCGTACATAAAACCAGAAACTTAAAATGCTTCTTTTTATCCTTTTTAAATACTTTATCTTTGGAAAATATTCTTCAGGGTAAACTGCGCAATACTAATTAATATCCCAATACGCCAAGCTTATTTCTATAACACTAATGGCCAAAGGAAGGAAATCTTATATTTCCTAACTGTAGCGTCCAGATATTAAAACACTGGGCAACTTATCTAGGAGAAAAAGCTCCGAAATCAAAGTGTAATATAGCCTCTTAAGCGACAGGAATACCCTTTCTGGTTTCGATCGGCAACCTCAGCAAACAAATGGGGCACCAAAGGTTTTGCTTTGCTTTCCTTTGGACTATAGCGACAATGTCAAGAGGGGGATCGACATGCATTGGTGATACATGCTTTCCTTATTTAATGCCTATGGGTGCATCCATCGTCTTTCGATGAACAAAAGTTATATATTCATCTGGTGAATAAAATATACTTACAGAGCTTTTAAAATTTGTGTCAACTCCTATATTTGGAAGCATTACATTACTCTGTTTCCAGTGTTTAAAATATGGAAATATTACTCTTCAAAGAAAACATAGCATTCAATCAGATATAAGACGTCAATTAAAATGTTTACTACTTTCTAATACATTATTATGTTTCGGCTATATATATAACGCTGTGGAAACTTTTTATTTTGGCAAAATAAAAGTTAAACAGAAAGTAACCCCATATAACACAGAATAACCGCATGTATATCGGAATATTGAATGTGTCAGAAATCTGATCTGGTACGGATTACCCAGGGTGCCTACATTTGTTTTAAAGAACTTCCTTCACGGTGGGCTACTATAATTTATGACTTGATCGAATCAAGGGCGTTCTCCGGTGCCCCAATGGTAATGTATGGTAGATCTTACGACAACATCCGTGGTTATTTTAGCACCCGCGGCCAGCTCAATGAATGCGCATCAGTCAAATTATACAATATACGTTCTCCGGCGTACTCATGGAAGTGTCCGGTTGGGCGTCACAAGTAGGCTACCCTAGTAGCTATTTTACAACTTCAGGTTCGTTTATTGAGCGTCACACACAAGAGGTACACCTTGAATGATTTGCTACTCTGCACCATGGGCGTCCTCTGGTGCTCCTGCTTTTGCATGACTTAGAGACGCCTACATTCGTATTATACGAGAGATTCGGCGGGGTACCAAAATCAATGAATTAATCGATCCTGGGTTAGCAGCCGGTGCCCAAGCTGTAATGTAACCTTTTCTTCACAGGGGAGCCCACGACACCCCTGGCACATTAGCTGTTTCCGAGGGATGTTCTACCTCACGATTTTTGAGGCTGATCAAGGTACACTCAAAATTTCTATTCATGCGGCACGCCATGGAGCGTCTGGTTCATAGTACGGGCATAACAGCATCCCAATAATTAATATACAAGAAATATAGATCCGACATTGTTTACATTTGAATAACCCAATACTAGAAAATAACACTAACGCCTACAAATGCTCGATTGGAAACGCGATAAGATAGCGAGGGGGGGGGATAGGGGGGGGGGGGGCAGGGGGAACATATGTCCCCGGGCGCCGACCTTAGGGGTCGCCAAAATTGGTTGGAAAAATAAATTGAAAGCTTGAGGGGTGGGGGGTGTAAATCAAAATCTTGAGTGGGGGGGAGGGGGGGCAAATCGAAAATTTGAGGGGGGTGGGAGTGAAAATCGAAATCTTGAAGGGGGGTGCAAATCGAAAGTTTGTCCCCGGGCGCCGAGAAGGGTCGCAACGCCAATGCGCGATACCGAAATTCCCATACATTTTTGTAAGTTTTGTTTTATAGGACACCTTTTGTATAGTCTATGATTCTCTTATGAACAAATGTGTGTGGCAAGCTTACATCTCCGAAAACACGTGATTTTTTTCGTACACTTCCCGTGAAAAAAAACAAAACTGTACAATAAATGAATTAAAACGACGCTTTTAAATGTTAAAGGCCCAGCCTACATATAAAAATGAACAGAAATATTTTTCTAAATAAATAGACACAATGTAAATTTGGTGTTAACAAGACGCGTATTCTTTCCTCCTAGGTAGCAGCAATAATATATTATTGTTTTTGAATGGCCGTTCTATTACAATTTAAAAAATCTACTTTGTGCTAGAAAACTATAATAAAGCATTTCCTTAATTAAATATGTATACGTAACCCACATAGAAAAATATTTTTTCACATTGTGTACTTTTTGCATTTACTGTAATGCCTTTCATTCTTCCAGACGTGATGCTTACTGTTTTCTACGACAATTTCCTATTATCCAAAATTATGGAACGCTACTTACCGAAACTGTAGGCCTGTTAAGTAGTTCGACACAATCCCTATGACTGTGTTTTAAAGCTATGGCTAAGGCATTGTCTCCTTCTGTATTTACAACTTGAAGATCACACTTGTTTTTAATTAGTAATTCAAGTATTTTCCTATTTCCAACTTTCGATGCGTACATTAAAGCATTCCATCCATATTTATCAATTGCCCTAATGTTGATACGTCCATTGATTAAAAGTTCTACACTTTGTTCGTCTCCATTATTCGCAGCAATCATCAACGCATTCATTTGATCACAATTAACAACATTGATATCAATTCCACTATTGATTAAACATTCCACAATATGTTTGTGCCTTCCTCTTGCAGCGAGCAACAACCCATTTGTTCCGTCTGTATCAACCGCATTAATATCTACTCCCTTATTTATTACATCTCTTAGAACAGCTAAATACCCCCTTTTACAGGCGAGCAAAAGTGTAGCCCTCCCATTAATATTTATATCATTTTTATCTAGATCATGTGCGTTAATTATCTTGTTTACAACTTCTATATTTTCATAATCTAATGCATACTTTAACGCATTTTTCCATTTATTGTCCCTAGCTTTTACGTCGATTCCATAATCTATTAAAATAAGAGCAATTTCTGTTGTCCCGTGTTCAATGGCATACATCAACGCGTTTTTTCCATTGTAATCAACAGCATTAACATCAACCCCTCTTTTAATTAATCTTTCTGCCTGTTCTCGTTTTTTACTTATAATGGCTATCATTAATTGTGTTTCACCTTTTCTATATTTATCAATAGTGTTGGCCATTTTAATGTCAATTTTTACGTAAAGTGATGTTTATTTATAATATTAACCTTATATATTCCAGTGCCAGTTTAAATTATTATAATAAACACTTCTTTATTGTTTAAGTTTACACTTTACATATATCTTCAAGGTTTAAATGGTCCATACATTATTTATTCATTGCATGCAGATTTTTTCAATGCCTGTTTGTTGTTACTTAAAATTTATGATATAGTAAATTATAAATACACGTTTTTCCATTACTTGTATATCGATCTGGAATTTTAAAAAAAAAATAAGACATAATAAACTTAACTAAATAGATAAATATAAATCACCTCACAATCTCTGAAACATGCTTCAATAATTGTAGTACATAGAATGAAAATCAGAGTAATAAATACCAATGTAATCATTCATACATATACATACTTCATAAAAGACGACTTGGAGTCTAAAAAATATAAAAAAAAGTCTTACCTCCTTTTAGACACTTTTCAAAATAATTTCAAGACAATACAAAGAGGCAAAAGGGTCCTAGGACCTTTGACCACAGGTGCTTTGACCATAGGGGGTTAGACCATATGGGGTTTGACCACAGCGGAGCTTTGACCATTGGGGCTTTGACCATAGGGGGTTTGACCACAGCGGAGCTTTGACCATAGCGGTGCTTTGACCATAGGTGATTTGATCATAGGGGGTTTGACCATAGGGGGTTTGACCACAGGTGTTTTCTCAACAGAGGGTCTTTGATCACAGGTGGTCTATCAACTGGTGTTTGATCACAAGCGCTGTGGCCGGCTTTGATCATAAGTGTTTTGTCTACATAGGGTCTTTGATCTCAGGTGGTTTGTCCAATGCTGTCCATATATGGTAAGGATTTATTTTAATTAAAAGTTGCAAAATTATATTTTAAATTTCGACATGATGTAATAATATGGTCAAACAGATGTACTGTCATATTTGCGTGCTATAGCACATCTGTCATTTAGTTAACCATTTTATGTATTACATCTTTGACTATATTGTTGGCAAGTTTTGTATCATTTTTTATCCTTTATATATGCTATGTATTTTCAAGTGCTTCTACATTATTTATTTGTAAAACTTGATATATGTCGCATTATTTGTGTTTCATTTATATTTAAAATAAATCTATGAGGCCTAGCACCAGCCTTTATGTGGAGACTAAAATATAGTTCTTGGCTTTATTTAAATACATGTTAATTTCTATTAACGTATCCGCAGGAAACATGTATAAAATCGTGTTAATTGTATCACACCTATGATCAAAGCCGGACACAGCGCTTGTAATCAAACACCAGTTGATCACCTGTGATCAAAGACCCTCTGTTGAGAAAACACATGTGGTCAAACCCCCTATGGTCAAACCCCCTATGATCAAACCCCATATGATCAAAGCACCGCTATGGTCAAAGGCCCGCTGTGGTCAAACCCCCTATGGTCAAAGCCCCAATGGTCAAAGCTCCGCTGTGGTCAAACCCCCTATGGTAAAACCCCCTATGGTCAAAACACCTGTGGTCAAAGGTCCGCGCACCGGCAAAAGCTCCTAATAATATCACTCCTGACTGACCCATAGTGGTTGTACAACAAAAAAAATCATAAAAAATGTTTTAATAACAAGCTTTTATATAATAATGCACTAAAAAGTAGAAAATAAATTATAGACTACTATTTAAATAACTATAAAGAAAAGCGTGAGTCACTTTAGTATCTATTGGATACCGTAACTAATATTAAGGAAGACACCCACGCTTTTCTTTATAGTTATTTAAATAGTAGTCTATAATTTATTTGTGAATTAATATGAATTATTTTCAGTACTTTACATGTTTTATTTACAATAGAGTTACATGACTAAAAACCATTGCGCGCCTACTGAACGTGATGGCGCAGCCATTGAACGTGATGGCGCAGCTATTGAACGTGATGGAGCGTGTGGTGTATTGGATAATCAGGCCTACTAATTCGGTACCAAATTTTAATTTATTCATAAAAAATTAATTAGACATCCAATTAAGTCAAATTTAATTTCAGATTGCATTGTCTTCATGTCTTTACCCACGTGTCAAATGTGAATCGTATCGGTCAAGTAGACATGACCGAATTTTCACGCCTGCGTTTCGATCTAGACTGACGACATACAGACTGTCGACTGACGAGGAAGTGAGTGAAATAAAAGCTTGTAAAAAGACAGAATCACTTGCACTAAATTACGTTCTTTAAAAAACAGAACAACTATTAAAATACAAATTTTATGTTTCTATTTATAGTGACAACCGAGAGCCGCCAAATATAAGATGCTAAAGTGTCATACACACACACACACATATATATATATATATATATATATATATATATATATATATATATATATATATATATATATATGTATATCTTCTTCTTCTTCTTCGTTCTTAATTATTAGTGTAGAAGGGGATCGAGATTTATCTGCCAGTGGGTTTAAACTCGAGACTTTGTTCGAATTTATCAACCATGAGCTTTTTGCCGACTCGACCACGCCTCCAACACAATTAAGCGTTACGTGTCAACTGGTTATGCGCCATTGAGGCCATTGACTCCGATTTCAGCCTGCTTTTCTTTTTGGATTTGCTTCCATAGCCTTTGTCCAACCAAGAACAAACTACAAGGCAGCAGTTGTTTAATTTTGGAGTTGTCTCTCCTAGAAGAGTGGCTGTCCCCAGCTAACGAGCCTCATCTGCCCGAGGGTTCGAACTCGAGACTTTTCGGTTTAGCAACCATGAGCTTTACCGACTCGACCACGCCGACCCCTATATGTATATATATATGTATATATATATATGTATATATATATATATATATATATATATATATATATATATATGGGAACAGGACATTTCCCCCCTGTCAATTACCCCCCGGATATTTCCCCCCCGACATTACCCCCCAGAGTAATTACCCCCCCTGTCAATTACCCCCCTGTCAATTACCCCCCGCCCAGTAGGACATTACCCCCCCCCCCCCCCCCCCCCCGGACAGGGTTAGAGTTAGGGTTAGGGTTAGGGTTACGTTTTAGGGCTAGGGTTAGGGTTAGGGTTAGGGTTAATGTTAGGGTTAGGGTTAGAGTTAGAGTTAGGGTTAGGGTTAGGGTTAGGGTTAAGGTTAGGGTTAGGGTTAGGGTTAGGGTTAGGGTTAGGGTTAGGGCTAGGGCTAGGGTTAGGGTTAAGATTAGGGCTAGGGTTAGGGTTAGAGTTAGAGCTAGGGTTACGGTTAGGGTTAAAGCTAGTTTTAGGGTTAGGGTTGTGTCTAGCTTTGGTTTTGGTTTTGTGTGAAGGTTTAGGCTAAGGTGGATGCTTAGGTTTTGGTATTTTTCTTAAGGTTTGGATTAAAGTAGTATATAGGGACAGTGGCGTAGCGAGGTCGGGTGTCACCAGGGGCGGCACTTAATAGTGTCACCCCCCCCCCCCAGAGACATAGAGACCCTTCCAAGGGACAAACTTTCAAACTTTCGATTTGAACCCCCCCCCTCAAGTTTTCGATTTGCACCCCCCCCCCTCAAACTTACGATTTGCACCCCCCTCGAGTTTTTCTCTATATATTTTGCTATTTTTTGCCTTGGTGTCACCCCCCTTAATGGTGTCACCCGGTGCGGTCCGCTGCCCCCGCCCCCCCCCCCTCGCTACGCCCCTGTATAGGGATAAAATCCTAGTTAGAGTTAGGATTTTAACTTGAGAGGAGGGGGGTAATTCCCCGGGGGGGTAATTGACAGGGGGGTAATTGACAGGGGGGTAATTGCACCGGGGGGTAAATACGGGGGGGAAATGTCCGGGGGGGAAATATCCAGGGGGGTAATGTCCTGTAGCCATATATATATATATATATATAAAGCAAAGTGGTCAAGTGCCCGATAGGGCAGTTCCCGGCGCCGTAGGCGCGTCAAATTTGGCACGATGGTGCCTCGGGGCGATAGAACACGAGGGACGGTGACGGTTGGCCGAAAATTCTACGGGGAGGGGGTCAAAACTGACCTCGACTGACCGGCACCTTATATGGGCTATATTACGAAAAAAATTTCTTCCGACGACCCCCCTTGATATTTTGTGAGGTGATAGGACAACGCCTTGGGGTGTCACAAAAAACTCGGCATATCTGGGAATACTTCGTAAAGGGGTCAAAACTGACCAGTTGTATTTCCCTATATAATCTTTGTATTTTATGGCAAAAACAGAGGGTCATTTCAACGCAGACTTTAGGGTACTTAAACTCAGTATATCTGGCTAATGTTTTGCATACTCTTAGCTCAATGGCTTGACCTTTAGGGAAAACTGTCGGTTTGACTTAAAGCCCTCGACGAGGGCTAAAAAGTGACCGCGAGTGAAATTCTCTTTATATGAGCACTATTACGAAAAACAAATTCCTCCGACGACCCCCCTTGATATTTTGTGAGGTGGTAGGAGAACACCTTAGGGTGTCACAAAAAACTCGGCATATCAGGGAAAACTTCGTAAAGGGGTCAAAACTGACCAGTTGTATTTCCCTATATAATCTTTGTATTTTGCCGTGACCCTTTCATTGGTGACAGTTAACTACGTTTTTATCAATTGCATTGCTTTTGTAACTTTACATTGGTCCATGGTTTCCAAACTTTTTCGAGTGGCGACCCACTTTTACAAAAAGTAAGTGACCCGCGATCCCCATAGAATAAAACAGTCGACGTCCAAAAGGCCGAAAAGAAAAAAGGTCGACATGGACAAAAGGCTGACATAGACGAAAAGTGTGGAATAGTTGGATAAGGCAGCCTACTGGTTTGGACTAAATTTTAATTAGTTTATAAAAAATTAAATAGTTATCCAACTAGGTCTAATTTAATGTCAGATTGCATTATCTTCAATTGTTGACCCACGTGCCAACTTTGAATCGAATCTGTCAGTTAAACATGCCCGATATTTCGCTCGAGCGTTTCTATCTATGATGACAGATAGACAGACTGTCGACAGACTGACAACAGACAGAGGAAGCAAGATAAATAAAAGCTTGTAAAAATAGAAAATTATAGTGAAATACATCAACTTACCTTTCATTCTGCAGAATATAGTATCTAAAAATCCAATTCCTCTATACTTATCTAAATCATACAACTTTGATTTACCTAAAGCGATTCTGAAAAAAGGTCTAGGTTATTTAAATGTCCTTGTTCGTAGAAGCTACAGATCTATTGGAAATCAATAAAATACAATAAAATCTTCGATTGCTATCAGCAGCGATTAAACAATGACAATGCTGGAGTAGGCCTATATAACGTAATCTTGTGTAACTCCGCACCTGACTTTTTAATCAAATGAACCAACTAGCCATATACTGGCATGTTAAAAACGTAACAGCCTGATATGACATCCAGTAAGCTAATTATATATATATATATATATATATATATATATATATATATATATATATATATATATATATATATATCATAATGCAGGACAATTTACTTTTAGATTAAAACAAGTAGCCAAAGCATCAATTGTCGGGAAATTTACTTTAAAAATTCTTTTTTTGTGTCTATGAATAGAATTTAAGTATTAAGTTATCCCTTCATCCTGCACTTAAGGTAAATTAGGAATGCAGTTATTTTAAAGAAATATAATTAAAATTTAATACTGTTAAAGTATTAACTGTGTGTTATCTTATTCTTGATTATGCGAAGCATTTGTTACATACAGTGTAGCAATACGAACGTTAGTGTCTGTGCAGTTAAGATCTAGTAAACAAGGTCACGAAGCTGTTTGAAACGACGGTTTAAAGACCACTATTGTTAGCCTAGCCCAGAGTGGTTACAATATACAACCTTAATATTTTAATGTATTTATTGGTTCATTGCGTTTTCATAACAAAGATCGATTGTAGATAAATCAATACAAATCGACGAAGTAATAATTAATGATACTATATACAATTGCAAGAATAAAATATACGTATGTCTATATGTTTTACATATCGTTGCATTATGTAAATTCAATCATTTTTCTGAATAGTTAATTCCTTGTAAAATAGGTTTTCGGCTAAAGTTGACTACAGAGTAAAATAGAGCAGTTTTTCTTTAAGGTATCTCTTCGAGGGTGCTGTGCCCCCCCCCCCCCCAAAGCACGTCTATGCCGCCCCTCTCCCACCCCGAACAAAATAGAATTTATATAGATAGAAAATATATACTTTTAACTATGTTCGCTCCTCCGCCCCCCCCCCCCCCCACCAGAAAACTTAGTCCACCCTCTACCCCGCCCAAAATTTTTAAGTGCCCCACCCCCTCCCCGAGAAAAAATCTGGAAGAAACACTGCCATAATACATAATGGTTGGTCGTTTACAGAATGGCAAGTTTATAATTATCTTACCAATACAAGAAATCTTGATTTACCTTTTATATTCCTAGCTCTGCACCACTTTACATTATAGAACATAGAAACTACATTTCAAAGTATCAAATGGTATTTAAAAGAGGGTGCATTGTTAGTATGTATCTTGTCTCTTAGTACTTATTCATAGTTTACCTTTGTTATTGATTTTATTCTTTTTTGATCTCCCCAACACAAGTATTACGTATCAACTTGTTATGCGCAGTATATGCCGTTCACCAGTGCGGAATTAGAAAAATAGCCCACCACCCCCTAAACTCAATCATTTTATGGGCCCCTACAATGGGATCCGGACAAAAGGCCGACACAGGCAAAAGGCTGATATGGACAAAAGGCCGACAAGAAAAAAAACCGACTCGAAATAATGCCGACAGAAAATAAGGCCGACATCTATAGGCCGACAAGTTTTATAAAACAACAAACTACAATTACAGACATGTTTAATTTTTATTAAAAACCAGTTGCATAATGATAAAGTTAAAGTACAACATAGAAAAAATAGTACCTAGTATGATAAATTGTATGCTATGCTACGTAGAAATCCAAGTCTACTTCTGTTTTCACGTTTTGCAGTGACATTTGCTATCCTGCCCTTTTTCTGTAAATAATTTTTTATGGCTCACCAAGAAATATTGCCTTCATTTAACTTCCACTCTTCCTTGCTCTTGTTTTAGTTTTTCGAGAAAACAAAAAACTCCAAGTTGATCTTTTCCGACGATTACCTGCTACCTCCTGTGCCACCCTTGAACTGTGTTTTGGTCCTTGAAATCGGTCTAATTCATACGGTTTCTTTATTTTTTGGCGAAATATATTGGTATAGTCACCTGTTAATCCTTTGTACACTCCTGTAATCTCCAGTCGCTTGGACCCCATGGTTCACCTTATGAGGATAGCAACTAGCATCGTCTCTTCTTTTATGCCTTATTTTGATGGTTGTCTAGATAAGAGCTATGAAGTAACACATTATTTTACGATATTAGATTTGTCGTCCTTACGGTTTGTCGGGCCTTTCGTCTATGTCAGCCTTTTGTCCATGTCGACCTTTTGTCTTTTCGGCCTTTTGGACGTCGACTGTTTTATTCTATGGGGATCGCGGGTCACTTACTTTTTGTAAAAGTGGGTCGCCACTCGAAAAAGTTTGGAAACCATGGACCAGTATAAAGTTACAAAAGCAATGCAATTGATAAAAACGTAGTTAACTGTCACCAATGAAAGGGTCACGGCAAAAACGGAAATGAGCTATTATTAGACTGTGACGTAAACATTATGTTGTTACGGAATTGGTGCGACTAAAATTGAATTTTAACTTTAACCAAGACGTGTTACTTGATGTAAATAGAATTGTTTAGTAATCAACGCAGTAGGAGGCTATAGCGGCCATTGGTCCAACTAAGACCCGACGTGTTTCGTTGAGGATTTTGACCCGGCTCTGTCAGGAAGATTGCCATTGAGTGCCGCTTCACAGAGAATAATTGCACGCAGAAAACAGAGTCTGTAGAACTTGAGACACGGAGTGATACAGTGTATAGACTTGTGACATTGGGGTTTATTGATTTTCTTGTTACTCTTGGGACAGTGAGTATTAATAAAAAAAATAAAGTGTTGTAATCTCGAACCTGCAATCAGAGTGTAATTTTTTTAATATGAGCTGGATAAGTCAATGGTAAATGAGGTGTCCACAGACTATTGGCTAACTACCTAAGCCGTGGAAAAATACATACACAACAGTTGTTTTTAATTTACATTAAACAATGAAGTTTGTGGGGAAGGAGAATACCTGACCAAGGGAAAGACTGTGTGAGTGATTGGTCATGTTTTTTCCATGCTTTTTGTTGATCACGCTCATCGACGTTGGGGAGATAATAAGGGGACATAAAATTTCATATAAAACGTTTTTACAACAAGCTTTTATGTAATAATGCACTAAAAAGTAAAAAAATAAATTATAGACTAATATTTAAATAACTATAAAGAAAAGCGTGGGTCACTTTAGTATCTTTTGGATATCTTTACTAATGTTTAGGACGACATCCACGCCTTTCTTCATAGTTATTTAAATAGTAGTCTATAATTTATTTTCTACTTTTTAGTGCATTAGTACATAAACGCTTGTTATTAAAACATTTTTTTATGAATTTTTTTTAGTACTTTACATGTTTTATTTACAACTAGGCATGGTGCCCAGCTTCGCTTAGGCTTTCAAAAACATTGAGAATTTGAATGCTTAATTAATTCATCCGAGGGTCGGTCTACGACCTCAAGAATTATAACGAGGTTCCTACGTGGACAATTTTTTTCGATTTATAGCTCATATAAAGCGCCGGTCAGTCGAGGTCTGTTTTGACCCCCTCATCGTAGACCCTTAGGCCAACCGGCACCGGCCCCCGTGTTCTGTCGCCCCAAGGCAATCCTGCCAAATTTAAAGCGCCTGCGGCGCCGGAAAGTGCCCGATGTCGGGCACCCGACAACTTTGCTTCATATATTATAGAGATTAGCAAATTGCCTAGATAAACAAAGATTTCCAAAGTAGTTCCTTTCTTTATAGTCTAAAATAGGAGGATTCACATATTAAAAAAAAATTAGGTTTGACTTGGTGTGTCTCGATCCGGCACCATCAGCTAATTAGGTACCTTTAAAATATGGAGAATAAAAGAAGTGTTTAAAAAAAAAAATAACTTACGCGAATATGCCTATTTTTCTAATTAATTTTTTTACCCAAAATTAGCCAGTTTCATTGCTAAACAAACAAAGATTTCTATAACATATTTAAGTCCTGAAAAAGTTTATTATAGAAATTTATTTTTGGAATAGATTCTACAGTAGATAGAGTCTACATCTAGATCTAGAATCTCTAGATCTAGAATCCAAATAGATAAAATAATTTTTTTAAGTTTAAGCCGAGAAAATCGTATTGTATACATTTTATAGCGTACATGGATATCTAGCTCTAAATCATATTTGAATGAAATAGTTCATTTCTTTTTATTCTAAACTCGGAAGATGAAGTCACCAGCTTCGTGCTCTTTTTTTTGTGTAAACAATAAGCGACGTCATTGTTAAATGCGTTCTTGTCCCAAGTTTAAACACTTTTCCGGTTGCATAAAAAAAATATTTTTCTACATTCGAATATTTATTTATATAAAATATTTATTTTTTATTTTTCTTCTTTAAATAAAATTGTTGTTATATATTTAAAACATCTAACATATTATTTTCAACGAAAGTCCGTATAAAGTTCTTCATATATCGCTGCTGTTTCTGACGTGATGTCCGTGAGAGAGAGAGAGAGAGAGAGAGAGAGAGAGAGAGAGAGAGAGAGAGAGAAGTGCGAACGTGGACATTTATATATTAGGATAGAGTTTCATGACTATAAACCATTGCGCGCCTATTGATACGTGATGAAACGTTATTAAACGTGATGACGCGCGCGGTGTGGTTCAATAGAAATGCCTACTAATTTGGTCAAAATTTTAATTAATTCAGAAAAAATTAATTAGGCATCCAATCAAGTCAAATTTAATTTCAGATTGCATTGTCTTTCTTTATGTCTTGACCCACGTGCCAACTGTGAACCGTATCTGTCACGTAGAAGTGTCCGAATTTTCACTCCGGCGTTTCGATCTAGACTGACGACTGACGAGGAAGTGAGTTAAATAAAAGCTTGTAAAAAGATGTAATTGTAAGGTTGACAGGGTTACCTCGAGAGAAGAATGTGCGCTGTTACTATATCAGTACATTTGTGAAATATTCCTGTACTATTTTATTTATTTTGAATCCTGTGTTCCTTAAGTAATTTCCTGTTCTGCACTATTCCGAATGAGGATTTTTTAATTTATTATTTCAAACTAACTGAAAATATGTGTGTATAGAACTGTAAATGGAATTATAAGTTCAACAAGAAACATTTGAAACACGTATCTATAAAACTCATAAACACAATGCTTACAAACATTTAGCAATGTTACACTTAAGACAAAATTAACTTCTGTAATTTTATCACAATGAAAATTTATCATCTCGTAATTTATATAATAAGGCAAGCTTATTACTAGGAGTTTGACAGTTCAAACTACGCTGGTCACATGGCTCTTTGTTTTGCTGTATAGCTCATGTCAAAACTAAACCCAACTAATTGACAAGCGTAAATAACCACAAGTTAAATCGAAGACACAAATCATTAATTACGGACAAGGTACTGGGTTGGATAAAAACTTGAATAATTTTGTGTTAAGACAAATACAAAATACTTTTGAAAACAAGTTATAAATCAGCACAATTAAAAATACTTTTAAATATTATCTAACAAGTTATACAAACCACGTGAAATGATGTTAAACTTTACCAAGAATAAAAGTTAGACAAGATACTTTTAGTTTTTAAATCAGACTCATATACCATTTGAAAAGCATGTTAGAAAATATGTTATAAATAGGAAAAATGTTACTTTAGTTTAAAGTTACATAAAAACAAACTAATTTTAAACTAAAAGAAGTTTAATTCTTATTTTATTACATAACAATGTAATTACTCCTCTAAATTAACATTCAATATCCAATTTGTTTTAACTTTTCAATGAATCTATAAAACATTTGCTAAAATTTTAAATACTAACTCATTTAAACAGTGGCGTAGCGAGGTCGGGTGTCACCCGGTGCGGCACCCCCCCCCCCTCAAGTTTTTCTCTATATATTTTGCTATTTTTTGCCTTGGTGTCACCCCCCTAAATGGTGTCAGCCGGTGCGCTCCGCCCCCCCCCCCGCCCCCCCCCCCCACCCCCCCCCCTCGCTACGCCCCTGCATTTAAATAACTATAACTGTATACCATTAGTAATTATTTACTGTCCGTGTACTGTTGTGTTGTTTACCTAAATTATGTGCATCATTATTATATAATAATGTTTATGTATTATAAACCAGCAGTGTTAAATATTTAAACGGATAATACAATGTTTGTAAATAACAACATCTATAAAATAATTATCTTTGAAAATGCTTTTTTTATTTACTATGCAAGCCCGATATATAAACAATAATTTCATAAAATAGTGTTTTAAAAAATAAGAAGTGTCCACAACGTAATTATAAACTAATCATGGCACACATTATCAAAAATTTAAAAAATACATATACATGTATGCTGCATAAACAAAAACGAACCAGTAAGTTCCGAGTCCTGATCATTGGGAAAATAAAGTTCGTCAGCTGGGAAAGCATTCTATCTTTCTATCTTGGAGAGAAAACTAAAAAATCAAACAACTGCTGACTGATTAATGTTCTTTGTTTTATGAATTCTTAGAAAGAAAAGTCAGAAAGAAAAGTAGTCTGAAGTCGGAGTTGCTGGGCGCATAACATGTTAACACGAAGAACATAAGTGAGTTGGAAGAAATCACCGCATCGATTACAATTAAAACCGAAAAAGAAGAAAAAAAATTATATTAATACAACACTCACAAAAATGCACAGACATACACGATATATATATATATATATATATATATATATATATATATATATATATATATATATATATATATATAAATATATATATATATATATATATATATATATATATATATATATATATATAAGTAGGGATTTGCTAGGCTGTGCTCCAGCCACTTATAACCTTGTCAAATTGATATGCTAAATAAAACATGTTTGTGTGTTTAAATTAATAAGATCAACACCGTACACTTTTACTAGATTCTAGAATTTAACATACGAATCACCTGCCATTTCTAAATAACACTGTTACAAAATTATAATAAGCTTCAGAGTCAAATCACTATATAGAAATAAGCTTGTTTTGCTTTTTCTCTCAAGGTGAAAAACAACCCCATATTTAAAATATAAAAAAAGTAAAACATCGGAATAGTATCATGTAAAAGTATATAGCATTTTATATTGTCATAGCAAATCATTGCAAAGACTAACATGGGAATATGCAAAAAAATAAACAAAAAAAAAACACCATTGATAACATTAACAGAAAGTTGCACACACACACACACAATGTATTCTCTATATCTACTATAAAAATAACGGCCACCGGTACTCATTAAATGTTACAATATTAAAACCTACTTTAAAATATTAAGATTGTTAAATAGTCATACAACAACCAAAAAATACAGCAACAAAAATTTATCAAATTTTAATCGAAATGTTTTACGCGGGCCAACGACGTTACCCACTCCCACTCCAAATCCGGTAATTCGCCCACAACTCCCTTCCTCAATTATCTTCTGTGATTACTACACTGTGTATTTTTCCCACTATAGAATACATATTACACCAACACCTATCGCTATATCCATCTTTTAATGCCTAACTATGTCCGTACCCAAAATCGCATGCTTGATCTTAACCTTTACCCTTACTTTTACCATTACCATTACTTAACATTTACATCACAATTTCCAATACCATTACCACTACCGTTAGCCATAACCTAACCGTATAAGTTACCCAACTATTAGTGATTAGTGTCCTACTACAGTTTTTGGGTAGGTTTACGTTCTGGGAGGTGGGGAATTGACATGTAGTGTTTGATCTGGAGGCAAGGGCGTTGAAGAAATGACCGGGAATTATTGACTCGGAGGAAGTAATGTCTTGCTCCCGTTTTTACCAACTCCTACCCCTTTGTTTAAGGTTACGTAACCTCTTTATAGGTCACAAACCTTAATATAATTGTTTTGACTTTGCAAGCGTCCCCACCCCCCTTTACACACATTCACAAAAAACACGACCAAATTTACTACGAGATATGGATTTAAAAAAAAAAATAGCACAAAGCGCGTCGTTTATAGACTAATGTTACAATTTTACAACAATACTTAATTAAAAAGTAAATAAATTATATCGTAGTTGTTATTAATGTTAGAGATAGACAAGTTAAGTGATTAAAAACAATTTTTAAAAAGCATCGCTCTATACCACCCTATACAATTAACATTGAAAAACTAGGACTACTTGCCGTTGAACTAAACTAAATATTCAAATCTGCTTAAACGTTGGAGATCTTAGGGCGATGTATTGTACTGAATAACCTCTTTAACTATTAAATAGCAGTGTTAAAATAACTTTGCAATGACCTATTTAAAAGTAAATACCCATGTGCCACGCTAATGAACATTGTTTATCCGAATAATTATAATTGCATTTTTGTTTTAATTATTGGTCAATATAAATTAGTATTGATTTAGTATAAACTGTGATGACATTTTTACTTTTTTTGAAAGATTTTTTTATTTATTTTTGTTTGAAGTCAAAGAATGAGGAAAATTAAAAGTTGAAATTCTTGATGCAGTCATAGGTAAAATAGGTTAATAGGTAAAATTAAGCTGCAAGCAGAGTTTCTTCCAGGCATCACTTCGAATAAAGTCTACCGACCCCCCCCCCCCCCCGAACGAAATGGAAATTATATAGAAAATATATACTTTTAACAGTGTCTGGTGTCCCCCCCCCCCTCCCCCCGGAAATTTTAGTTCTCCCCCTCCCCCGGAGAAAAAGTCTGGAAGAAACACTGCTGTCAAGCGAATCATCTTTTAATCCCTTCATACCATGACTGAGAATGTGGTATTTTTCCAGATCCATATGACACCAAAGCTATTTCCTTACCAAATATCAAACTTGTGTCGCATCTGCAAGTGGTCGACCTAATTTAAGCACTTTGAAAAATTAATATTCTAGGCCATTTTTCGGTCACTTTCGACTCAATTATTGAGATCGCTAAAGCTTTCCCGTTTGATTGAATTTTTGAAACCTACTCTGTCAAGAGCAATTCCATTGATACCAGATCTAATTCAGATGTGACGAACTCCGCGTTGTATTATATTATTTAAAGGTAAACCCCAATTAATTAATTTCAGCTTTAAAACATAAATGGAATAGTAATTTTACAATATTTTAAATAATAATAAGCAAACATAATAGTAGTATATTAGGTCACTTTTGGGTATCATGGGGGAGGCGGAGGGTGGGGGTGAGGGTGAGCAAAGGATATATAGGAAAATATTCCCCGCCTGGGGGATGCGGATGTACAATGACATATAGCAAAATACTCCGCCTCCAGGGTGAGGCGGGTGAGGCGGATGTACAACGAGATATAGTAAAATACTCCCTGGGGGAGGGTGAGGTACATCGACATATAGTAAAATACTCCCCCACCTGGCGGAGCAGGATGGTGAGGATTAAACATGTTATATAGTAAAATACTCCCCCACTTGGCGCAGGGTGAAGGGTGAAGGGTGAGGGTGGCGGAGGCGGATGTACAACGAGATATAGTAGGTCAGTAGGTCACTACCGGTGGCCTTGTGACGTAATCAGTGACCTGGTGACGTAATTAGTGACCTTGTGACGTAATCAGTGACCTAGTTACATAATTTTAATTAGTTTTTTAATTAGTTTGAATTTAAGTTTTTAATTTTATTAACGAGTTACGAAATTTGATTATTTGTTTGATTTTAGTTTTTTAATTATTTTTATTTTGTTTTTTTAAATTTTAATTAATTTTAGTTTGATTTAATTGATTTAATTTTAATTTATTACATTTTTAAATTTAAAAATTTTTATTAACGAGTTACATAATTTGATTTTAATTACTTTGTTTGTATTTTGTTTGTTTATTTTTGATTAGTTTAATTTTTTAAATTTTAATTTTTAATTAGTTTAATTATTATTAACTAGTTACGTAATTGGATTTTAATTTTTTAAATTTTAATTTTTTTAAATTTTTAAATTTTTTAAATTTTTAAATTTTTAAATTTATTATTTTTTATTTTTAAATTATATTCTCCAACACAACGAACGTGTTTTTTGCACACGTTCGTTGTGTTGGAGAATATAAAAATTAAAATCAAACTAATTAAAATGAATTTCAAACTAATAAACAACAAGTAAACAAATAAACAAATATAAAATTTAAAAATAAAAAATAATAAATTTAAAAATTTAAAAATTTAAAAAATTTAAAAAAATTAAAATTTAAAAAATGGCAATGTGTCCATGAAACGCAGCGGAAAATTGAGATCCCATGGGTGTGTAATGTTGGTGCACTTGCCGACGTTGTCAACAGATGGCACCAGAAGGTCATCACGTGTGTTTGTGAAAGGCAAGAGAACTTCGTAATGGCCATGATCCAAAGGACCGCTAAACAGCGGCGATATGGAGAGAAGTTGACTCGGATTGTAAACTCGAGGAGGGTCATGTGGACGTTCTCGAAAGTAAATAGCGATAGTAGCGGGAAGTATTTGAGACATCGCCACAATTTCAGCCTCGCCACCATAAACGCCGCAAGTAGTCACGTAGGCAGCGTATTGTTGAGCAGAGTTTATGACTGTGCTTCCATGAGTAAGAATAACGGACAGGGCGTCGCCATAGGTGTCCCAATGTTTATAGCCAGCTTGCGAAGTTCAAGAGCAACAGTTCAGTCGATGAAATTTTTCCAGAAATACGCGTCTGATAGAAATAAACAGTTACCTGATGAAGGAATTTCGACTACATGGAAAGACCTGTTGACTCCACGAAATATATGTGAAGTGGTGGCCATGGTTAGGAAACAAAGGGGCAAAATCAAAACAAAGCTTCTGGGACAAATGTTGCTCAGACGACTGTAGGAGATACCAAAGCAACTGAGGACACACTGCTGCGGGTACACGCCATGCCTGGAGTGCGAGGCAGGGGGCGGGAGTAGGGTTAGAGAGTCGGCGTGCGTGCATGTTGCTCCGCATGGTTGGGCGACGTAGAGATTGTATATAAAGAAATAAATGGTTAGATAAATAAGGTTTTTTAACAGTTGTTTTAGTTACCTCTTTTCACCAGTTCACAATTCGACACTACCAATGCGACTGAAAATATATTGCTTTAAAACACTAGCAGTGAATGACGATTATCCTCACCATCCTTTTTCGACTCCCCCTCCTCACCCGTGAAAAAAACAAACAATGTAGACAATTATCTATATATATAATCTTAACATTAATCTATTCTAATTATGAGCCTTAACTTAATAATCAATGCGGAATGAATAAATTAAGAAACAGGCTAATTAAACAGCAATATTTAGAGTGGGCTGAATTTCTTTAAATTACTTACCCTGGCATAATTATTTAACATTTTTATTTATTAGATTTCTTTCTATGGTATTAAAATGTATACATTTTTTTTCAGGAATCTAAGCGAAAATATTATCTGACATTGATCCGTTTAATTTGTTTAAATTTGTTTTAGCAATGTGGATGTATTCAATATTTTCTTTATTTTCTTTTGCTGACTTATGCAAAAGAGATAAAAATTTGCGAATTGTGAAAAAAATTTAAGTCGTTACATAAATAGACCCTACTCCATAACTTACAGTAAGTCAAGTGTTTCATCCAGACTTCATTCTCAGTGGCACTTGAAATTTACTGGGGGTGGACTAAAATTTCCGGCGGGACGGACACTGGTAAAAGTATATATTTTCTATATAAATTATATTTCGTTCAGGGGAGGGGGGAATGGTAGACGTCCCCCCCTCCCACCCCAAGAGATGCTTGTTGGCGTTGTTACTACTGCTTTCACAATTGGGTTGTGACGACTGATACATATAGAAATAGTATTGCAGTTCTCCCTTATAGCTCATATTAGGTGCTGGTCACTTTTAACCCCGTTGTCGTGGAATTTTTGTCCTGTTGGCAAACGCCGTCGTGTTCTATTATTCTGAGGCAAGTGGATGCCAAATTTAAAGTGTCTACGGCAGCGGCAAGTTCCCTAACCGGTAACCGACCACTTTCCATTATATATATATATATATATATATATATATATATACATATATATATATATATATATATATATATATATATATATATATTTATATATATATATATATATATATATATATATTTATTCATTTATATATATATATATATTTATTTATTTATATATATATATATATATATATATATATATATATATATATATATATATATATATTTATATATATATATATATATATATATATACAGCGTTTACTGCAATACTTTTAAAGTGTTGTGAGATAGTCTACCCATATTCATACATTTTAATTCATCACTCCATCATGTAAAAACTAAATTTTGTGTGATATTTTTTTTTTGCCATTCCCACAATTTTTTACTTGGGTTTCTTGGTACATACATTAGTCCTTTCATTCCAAAACGTAAAACATGTGTCATTGTTTCTTTTATAATTCTATTGTATTACTCAACATTCCGCCAACAAAACACGCTTACCTCTAGTTGCTTGAGGTTTGGACCTGTCTGTCTTAGGTAATGGAGCTTGTAATGTATTGGGATTTGCCAACGTTTTCCACTTGTTTTAGCTACATAAAACAATACAGTGAAGCTTATTTTATAACTTATTACAGTAAACTACTCGTTCCTCATGTTGCTTGCTTAACTAACCCTCGGACTACGAAAAAAAGTAAGTATCGTTATAGATGGTACTTAAGTTTTAATTTCATTTAACTTAAATGTGTTTCTTATTGATCAACATTAAGTACTACTGGCAATGTTTCTTTCAAGCATTTCTTCTGGAGTTCGGAAGTAAGTTACCACCTCCAGGTCATGTTCAAGCCCCCCGCCCCCACACCCTACAGAAAAACTCATACGCGTTACCACGAAATATACAGATGACCCCCCCCCCCGGATACGCGGAGAAATATGTCTGAAAAAAATCGACAGGAAATAGGCCTGCTTAGTTGAAATAAGACGTGGCATATTTTTATATAAAAGGAAGTATGTCTGTCCTTTGTGAGTTACTAAACCATCGCTATAAAACTTTGGGAACTTGATAAAAATATTCATTGGGAGGTTTCTGCGTTCCGCTTGGCGCTCAGAGCTCTATAGCGGCTATCTTGATTGCAGCACCCCGGGTTTCCTCATGAGCTCTATGGCGCCTACTTTCGTTTTAAATAACACACTAAAATAGGGTTACGGTAGACCACTAAATATGATGACTAAAACGAACCAGGGTACACTACTAGGTAGCACACCTTCAGTAGTGGTTCCCTGTATTGCCCGCGACGCCTTTGACACTTAGTCTGTCGCCAAGTTGACTTTTACATCAACGTTAAGGAGAATGACTAACGTACACTTAAGGCGTTCTGGACGGGAGCGTGAGCGAACCCGCACCCCTACGTCTAATTTCAATTTTTTGGAACAATTGAATGTTATCATAAGGAATATATTTGATTTTTTTTTCTTCTGAGATTGCAGCAACGCGTGGCTGGTACGCTAGTAAAAATATATTTATAGAATTCTAAATGTATACATTACCTTGTCAGCTTCTTGCTTTACTTGTAGCGATCGTCCAACGGCACATGATACTGCTATTTCTTTATTTGCCTCAGATTTTTTAAAATACATCAATGCATTTCTCCTGCTACAATCAACAGCTTGAACGTTACTTCCACTTTTAATTAAAACCTCTACAGCTGTGTGGTGTCCATTTATTGAAGCGTACATTAATGCAGTCCACCCTACTTTATTAACAGCATTAACGTCGCTCCCACTTTTAACTAAGAGCTCTACAACTTTATCGTGCCCACTTTCAGAAGCGTACATTAATGCATTGATTCCAAATAGATTCATATATTTAACATCAATCTTATATTTAATTAAGAGGTCTACAGTTTTGTAGTGACCATATATTGAAGTGTACATTAATGCATTACATCCATCTTCATCAACAGCTTTAACATCGCTTCCAGCTCCAATAAAGATTTCCACAATTTTATCGTGTCCATACATTGACGCGTACATTAATGCGCTCATTTTATGATTGTCTACTGCATTAACATCACTCCCACATTTAATCAAAAGTTGTACAGTTTTATAGTTTCCTATTTCAGAAGCATACATTAATGCACTTTTTCTATTGCAGTCAACAGATTTTATATTACACCCAATTTCAATTAAAAGTTTAACTGTTTTATAGCTCCCTGCTTCAGAAGCATACATTAATGCGTTCTTTCTATTACTATCTACAACTTGAACATCACACCCGAATTCGATTAAAAGCTTCGCACATTTATCATGTCCATATTTAGAAGCATACATTAATGCATTCATTTTGTAAATATTTACAGCTTTGACATTACTACCGTGTTGAATTAAAAGTTCCGCCGATTTATGATGCCCACATTTAGAAGCATACATTAACGCATTCATTTTGTAAATATTTACAGCTTTCACGTTACTACCTTGTTGAATTAAAAGCTCGACAGCTTTATCGTCTCCATTTTTAGAAGCATACATCAATGCAGTCCAACCGTTTTCATTAACAGCATTTACTTCCAATCCCTTTTTATTTAAAAGATCCATTGATATTTCTGTTTTATTTTCAGCAGCGTAGAGTAATTAATTTTGTTCAGCCATTTGAATTTCAAAAATAAAACTCAATTCTAATTTGATTGTACTTTTTTGGTTTACACTATTTGTACAAAATAGTGTAATTAGTATAAAATAACTATTTTATTTTGCTTCTCTGACAGTTTTTTGTTTTAATTTTGATTAGAACAAACTTTGTTTAATTAATAATTTACAGCTGCTTGACATCTTTTGAGAATGATTCTTTACTGTATCTCCGCTGTTCAAATTTAAAGTATACATATATTACTTCGCCCTATATATGTAAGTAAAATAAATTTTAAAACCTCATATATTATGAGAGATTAAAAATATTTTAGTGTATCTGAATAATTTCATACCCTTTTTTAGCAAAAAAATAATTCGGTATAAACCAGTGCCGGCGCCAGGTTCTCTAGCGCCCTAGGCAAAACTTAATAAACGCCCCCCCCCATTTTTTTTCGGGCCCCTGTAATATATATATATATATATATATATATATATATATATATATATATATATATACATATATATATATATATATATATATATATATATATATATATATATATATATATATATATATATATATATATATATATATATATATATATATATATATATATATATATATATATATATATATATATATATATATATATATATATATATATACATATATATATATATATATATATATATATATATATATATATATATATATATATATATATATATATATAACTCATACATTTTGAAATTAAACCATTCAACCTATTTCATTGCAATCAAAAGACAACAAACCACACAGAGATAGGCTGAAACTCATTTCTAATCTGAAATAATCCAGTTTTAAAATATCTCATTTGTGCATGCCAAAAATTATGTACAGTGTCATGGCAGTGGTTTCAGGCCCCATTTTTCATACTACACCTTTTTTACTACCCCAAACGGCCTCCCCCACACCCCCCCTGGACACTGGAAGTGTTAATAGTATTCTCAAGATAATAACAACATTAGGTACACTATCTTCCAATTTTGGTTGTACTATATAGAGAAGAACACCTGATCGTGACATATGCTTATGAAGCTACTACTTGAAATGCATTGAAAAGATGATCAGCATCAATATCTTTATTAGCGTAATGTATTAATGACGTTTCTAAATGTTTGTAGTCAGTAATTATATCCGCAGGTGCTTTTTTGTTGATATTGGATATATCATTAAGGAAACCAAATAGAATATTATATTGTTTTAATTGTTGGAACCTCTCTTCCTAAAACAGTAGCCTATACCCATATCTAAAATACTACAGCAGAGTTCTACTTTGAAATTCTGTTTAGGTTCTTGTGGTGCCAACAATTAATTTAGTTTGAAATGTTAAATCTCTTCTTGACTAACGAGATTTCTAATTCAAATTGAGAGAAAACGAGACTTACAAGCCCTATTAAAAATCAAAACTTCACGTGTTTTCAACGTCGCGTCATGCGCTAGAGCGATCACAGAATCAACATTAAAACTAAACACTCGTCTAAAATGTTCGAAATTAAAAGATTTATATTAAATACAATATGTATTATCTCATTGCATTAACAGAGGCGTGGCTAGGGAGTGCGGGTGGTGTGGCCGCCACAGGTACCGACCCAAAGGGGGCGCCAAACGGGTAGATAATAATATAAAAAGCTCATTACTGAATCATATACAGCAGAAGTAAAGAGCATAGACTGCTACTTGACATTTCGGGCTTATTTGTTTTCCACATCAATTGTGTGCCACCAAAATAAAAAGGCAAAGTGATAGGTAAAAGCGCCCCGACCCTTCCAACTGAGGTAGGTGGGGAGGGGGGGGCGCATTTTCACAAATGCGAATAATTACATTTAGGGGAGCAAAATTGATAGCTTGTCCTGGACACCGAAATAGATCGTTACGCCTTTGTATATTACCGTGTCTATAGTTTATAGAAAATAATAAAAATTATTAATTATTAGGTACTTTTAAATTATTGCGACTAAACATTTTTGCGTCCCCCTAAGGAGAGCGCCCTAGGCGACCGCCTAGTTCGCCTTCTAGGTAGCGCCGGCCCTGCTATCAACCACATAAAACATCAGCGTTTTTATGAACGAATGAACGAATGAACGAATGAACGAATGAACGAATGAACGAATGAACGAATGAACGAATGAACGAATGAACGAACGAACGAACGAACGAACGAACGAACGAACGTGATTACGTCACAAGGTCACCGAAGGTGATTACGTCACAAGGTCACCTGTGGTGATCTACTGACCTACTCCGCATCCGCATCCCCCACTCTAGGGTGGGTGAGTGTTTTACTATATCTCATTGCTCCAGGCTGCTCACCCACCCTCACCCACCTTCACCCAGGTGGGTGAGTATTTTACTATATGTTGATGCACCTCCTGCTTCCCCAGGGAGTATTTTACATATGTCGTTGCTCCAGGCTGCTCACCCACTCACCCAGGTGGTGGGAGTATTTTGCTATATGTCATTGTCCCGCCGGCTCACCCAGGCGGGGAGTATTTTCCTATATATCCTTTGCTCCGCATCCGCATCCTCACCCTTCACTCATACTAACCAAAAGGGACCTAATATACTACTTTTGGCTTCCTGGGCTTTCCCGTGAGCGCAACTGCACCTACGTTCGTTCTAAACAGTGCGGTAGACAAAGGATAAGATGGGCCGTTACCGTCGCTCACTAAATTGAATCAGACGTGTCAGCCGGCGCCCTGTAGGGTGCGATCTGGCTGTAAACAAAAATGTTAGTTTCGGACCCCAAAGACTCACGTGGGCTGCTGAGGGCCCTGTAATACAATTTGTTTTAATAATCTGGAAAATTAACCAAGGTTAGATTACTAACACTGGGTTGTTTTCTTTTGCCCGTAAAAAATCCTGTAAAAAATCCAAAGAATTCTAAAGCCTACGGTTCTCAAAATAATGAAAATACTTCCGTAAAAAATCAAGTTTAGAAGGGCAACTAAAAAAATAACTATATATATATATATATATATATATATATATATATATATATATATATATATATATATATATATATATATATATATATATAATATGTTATATGTATATATATATATATATATATATATATATATATATATATATATATATATATATATATATATATATATATATATATATATATATATATATATATATATATATATATATATATATATATATATATATACATATAACATATTATATATATAAAAGGGGATGGGTTGGTTGGGGTTGGTGGCCTATGTCAGGGGCCGGCAACCTTTAGAAGCGGAAGAGCCAAAAGTTACAATTTTCAAAATTTACCTGGTTTTAAAGAGCTACTAACATTTTTTTATTTCAAATATTTTAATTTTTTATTAAGATTATTAGTATTTGTGCAAGGAGCTGGAGAGCCACATCTTGATATCAAAAGAGCCGCATGCGGCTCGCGAGCCGCAGGTTGCCGACCCCTGGACTATGTGATTGCGTATTCATTTTTATCTGTAGGTGAAGACGAAGCATGGGTGTTGATGTATATGTGTTTATGTACTTCACATGTTATAATTTAGATGTGTTTGTGTTTATGTAGCCTACGTATACGACATACGTATTTAAATAATTCTATTTTGTTTATAAAATTAGCTTGAATTACAACAGCTTAACAGTATATTATTATTTAGAGAGACGTGAAATTGCTTAGAAATTATTTAAATGGTGTCAAACTCTTTGATGATTCGAAAATTTAACAATGCTTATTGGTGTCATTAGCAGAAAAATTTAAACCGTATGATAAATTAAAATATAAAATTGTTTATTATACTTACAAAAGATGAAGCTATAAATTGTAATTTGAAGCGAAATTGTGCTCAAAAAAATAAATAATCTTAGGGCACATAATTACCAAATGTCAAGCTGAATCTTGCCTGCTTTGAAATAACCTTCAATAGACCAAACGTATTCAATTGAATGTTACGTATGCCGCGATCCTACGGTCTACATAGCTAATCAATTTGTATGATTCAAGCAAGCACTAAGCTTCTGTTTGGCAAACACAATGCGGGTGTAATTAACCACATTTTTTAGATTATTTTAGATAATCAATGCAATGACGAATTCATTCTTTTGTCCGCAACAAGAAATGGTTATATATATATATATATATATATATATATATATATATATATATATATATTTATTTGTTTATTTATTCATTTATATATATATATATATATATATATATATATATATATATATATATATATATATATATATATATTATATATATATATATATATAATATAATATATATATATATATATATATATATATATATATATATATATATATATATATATATATATATATATATATATATATATTTATATATATATATATATATATATATATATATATATATATATATATATATATATATATATATATATATATATTTATATATATATATATATATATATATATATATACTAGCCGTCCCGGCCAGGCCCTGCACCGGCCTCTGGGCAAAACTTATCTGTAACGGACCATGACATGTGTCTTTAATAATCAACATATACCCGGCATTGCCCAGTCTAACTACAATTAAACAAACCCAAAAAAATACGCAAACATAACACAACCTAAACATAATTAAAAACACAAACGAAAACACAAACTGAAACGCAAATACAAACACGACCAGAAACGCAAACACAAACACAAAAAAAGCACAAACACAAACGCAAACAAAAACGCTAAAAAAACAAACCATATCCAAAAGTAAAGATAAACCAAACCACAAACACAAAACCAACCCAAACATAAAGAAAACACAAATGCAAACATAAACGCAAACGATTCAGTCTAGCCCGTGTCGCGCTAAATGGCACCATGCTGCGGCGCTGGCAGAACCTTTTGTTTCAGCGTAGTAAACGACTATAGTACCCCATCGTATTAATATTCTTTTGCACTCACTTAAACGAACATAGACGCCATAGCAATAACGGGAATTTCGTTTAATGGAGATGCCGACAATCATCACTATAAGTTTGATCTCCCCTAAACTTTCTCGAATATTCTAATATAACCCTACGTGGGATGGCAATTCGGAATATAGATATAATTTTTGTTTACTTAAATTTTGAAAATAGAATAGAATCTAGTAGAAAAAAGAATTTCACACCAAATGAACGCTAAATAAAGATGTGCATAATAGTGCGCAATATTATTAGTACTTTATAAATTTACATGCGTTTTTTGAGAAATCGGAAATAGCGTAAATTAGTACTTCCGGTCAACGGAAATTAATCAAAATCTGACAGAAGGTAGAGAATTAGATTAGATCTTTTACTTACATGTGAAATTTCATTTATCTATCTAAAATAGTACTCAAGTTATAGGCTTTTGAAAATTTCAAAGTAGAAAAAGTACCACTTCCGGTTATTGGAAATCGCTCAAAAGTTGATACGGATCTACGATTTTGATAAAATACTTATATATGAAATTTCATCAACCTAGCTGTAACGGTACTCAAGTTATCGTGTTTA
>NW_026733641.1:122500-131464 GCF_028476545.2 Physella acuta
CATATGAATTTATAATATACTAATGTTCTGCAGTATTATACACACATTGTTTGCTGTTCATTTTGTTCGCAATTCTTTATTTTCTACGAGATTCTCTTCTATTTTAAAGCGTTTAACTACGAAAAAAATTGATTTAAAAGCATGTTTATATGCCGAGTATAATAATACTAGGCCTCGATTAGGTTTTCAAAAACATTTGAGAATTTGAATACTTAATTATTTAGTGATTGATGAGGTGTGCAGTGCTTAAATTTAAACAGTAATGCTAATTTTAGAGATTTTTTTTTTTTTTTTTTTTTTTTTTCTGAAAGTACGCAATGTATGACTATAATGGAATTAGAACTACAGAAGTTCCATGAACAGTATATCTCATAATTTATATTACATTGACTTTTAAAATTAATTTTTTTATTTAATTAGGATACGTAGCTTAATTAACAACTTAATTTTTTACAAAAACAAATGCTATACTTTGTCATTTTCTGTTTCTGTTTAAAATAGTATACATTTATTTGAAAAATAATTATTTTAAAAAGGTTACCTCCCTTGAAAACGGACCGAATGACGCATGGCTTTGTTTACTTTTTTTTTAACAAACAGTTGCTATTCTTATATAAGAAAATACGATATCTGAACATATTTAACGTCTACAATGGCTTTTTCCGACGGGAATAATGTTTTTTTGTTACCCTCCAGGGTCGGTCTACGACCTCAAATAATATTAAGGGGATCGTTCGTCAATTTATTTATATATATCTCATATAAGGAGAATTTCACTTGCGGTCATCTTTTAGCCCTGCCCGAGGGCCTTGAATCTGACCACTAGTTTTTCCATACGGCCTAGAAGTGTATAAAAAACATTATCATGATGTAGAGAAAAATCAGTGTTTTTCCCACAAAATACAAAGACAATATAGGGAAATACAACTGGTCAGTTTCGACCCCTTTACGAAGTTTTCCAAGATATGGCGAGTTTTTGTGACACCCTTAGGTGTTCTCCTACCACCATACAAAATATCAAGGCAGGTCTTTCGGCAAGAATTTTTTTTCTTTATATAGCTCAAATAAGGCGATTTTCACTCGCGGTCATGTTTTAGCCCTCGTCGAGGGCTTTGAGTCAAACCAACAGTTTTCCCTAAAGGTAAAGCCATTTACCTAGAGGCAAGCAAAACATTAGCCAGATATACTGAGTTTAAGTACCCTAAAATTCCGCGTTGAAATGACCCACTGTTTTTTTTTTACAAAATACAAAGATTATATAGGAAAATACGACTTGTTAGTTTTGACCCATTTCCAGATTTTTCCCGGACATGGCGAGTTTTTTGTGACACCCTAGGTGTTCTCCTACCACTTCACAAAATATCAAAGGGGGTTGTCCGGCGAGAACTTTTTCCGTTATATAGCTCAAACTAGGAGATTTTCACTCTCTGTCATGTTTTGGCCCTCGTCAAGTGCTTTGAATCGAACCAACATTTTTCCCTAAAGGTAGAGCCATTTACCTAAGAGCATGCAAAAAATTAGCCAGATATACTGAGTTAAATTACCCTAAAATTCGCGTTGAAATCACCCTCTGTTTTTCCCATAAAATGCAAAGATTATATAGGGAAATACAAATGGTCAGTTTTGACCCCATTACGAAGTTTTCCCGGACATGGCGAGTTTTTTGTGACACCCTTAGGTGTTTTCACAAAATTTCAAGGGGGTCGTTGGAGGAAATTTTTTTTCGTAATAGAGCTCATATAAAGAGAATTTCATTCGCGGTCACCTTTTAGCCCTCTTCGAGGGTTTTGAGTAAAACCGACAGGCTTGCCATACGGCCAAGCCATTTACCTATTAGCATGCCAAAATTTAGCTAGATATAAAGAGGGTAAGTGCCCTCAAATCTGTTTTAAAATAACCCTCTGTTTTTCCAATAAAATACAAAGATTATATAGAGAGATACGACTGGTCAGTTTTGGCCCGTTTCCCGATTTTTCCCGGACATGGCAAGTTTTTAGTGACACCCCAAGGCGTTCTCCTACCACCTCACAAAATTTCAATGGGGGTCGTTGGACGAAAGTTTTTTTCGTAATATAGCCCATATAAGGCGCCGGTCTGTCGAGGTCAGTTTTGACCTCCTCTCCGTGGACTTTTCGGCCAACCGTCACCGACCCTCGTGTTCTATTGCTTCAAGGCATCATCGTGCTAAATTTGACGCGCCTGCGGCGCCGAGAATTGCCCTATCGGGCACTTGACCCCTTTGCTTTATGTATATAGATTCGAGAAAGTTTAAGGGAGAACACGTTCGTTTTATTAAAAGGTTATTACATCTTAAAGGACTTTAATAGACTTGGTGTAAAATATTAGGGAACGAAAATCATGCACCGTAATTGTTAAATCTTTTCCGGACTGTCGCACACACCCCTATATATATATATATATATATATATATATATATATATATATATATATATATATATATATATATATATATATATATAAACATTCCTTTGTGGCCCTTGGGAGCAAAGGGCTGCAACTACACATTTCCAGCGGACTCGGTTTTGGGCTGCTCCTCTAATCTGTGCCCATGTGAGCCCAGCTGTTTTCACCTCTTCCTCAAACGTTCTTTACTATGTGTTCTTTGGCCGGCCCACTTTCCTTTTTCCCAGGGGATTCCTGTCCTTAGCATGTTTTGCGATGTTTTCTTTTTCTCTTCTTAACGTGTTTCCGATAAATACCCATTTAAGGGCCTTGATATCTTTCTCTATTGGCTGTTGCTTTAAAATTTGCCACAGGTCTCTGTTTGATATTTTGTATGACCATCTTATTTTAAGTACATGCCGTAAGCATTTGTCTACAATCGCCTGTAGCATATCAGTATTTGTCTCTGTAACTCTCCAAGTCTCCGAGCCATAGAGTAGCACTGCCTTGACATTTGTGTTGAAAATCCCAATTTTGCTCCGAAGTGACAGGGCCGTGCACCTCCACATCGGGTGCAGTGTGTTGAAGGCATATCTAGCCTTGTCGATACGACATTTTATGTCCTCGTCTGCTCCCCGTCCTTATTGATCAAGCTTCCCACATATGTGAATGTGTTTGTTTCTCGTAAATCTTCTCCGTTTAGATGTATATGTATATATATATATATATATATATATATATATATATATATATATATATATATATATATATATATATATATATATATATATATATATATACCATCGCATGGTAGGCCTACTCTTTAAGCAACTTTGATTAAAACCGATTTCTGATTTACGTTCTCAAAATTTACAATACAAAACTTATTTATTAATGTAGTAGAGTGGCTTTGTCGACAACATAGAACATTTAAAACAAAATACGCGTATCCTATTCAGTACTGAACTCTTAGAGTAGAAATTGACATACACAAAAAAATGCCTTACCGCTTTTCTTTTACTGTCAATTCCAATACTTTTTGGTCTTACTAAAAATTTGTAAGCCATTTAAAAAAATTACTTTATTTTAGTTTTATGGGTAGCTTCTTTAATAATGAATCAGAAGTGATCTCCTCTAAAATTTCTTAAATATTCTTAGAAAAGCATGTTTCAAAAGTGACTTTTCATCAAGAGGTTTAATTGATGCTATATTACCTGTTATCCTCGATAACTGTGAGTTTCGGAGGTCATCGATAAAGAACGTCACATTTATTTGACGATTGTTATTTTTCCCCTCCCCTCCCTACCGTCACACATCCTAGCAAAAACCAGACCTGACATTCTGTCTTTAAAAAACACCAATTTCGGTGAGCATTGATCTAACAACACTCTCCCTTGATATACTCAAGTCACATAAACAGGCAAACTCTAACTCACCTGCCCTGTGTCATGCCAAGCCTTAGACTAAATGTTTTTATCTTTTAAATCACAGATTTTGGCTGGGTATGGGTCTGACCACATTATTTCTTCAAATGCTAAGGTCACTGTTGATTTCTACTTCACCTGCCCCGTGTCCCGCCAACTCACAAAGGCAACCTAATCATGCACATCTAAAAACATGTCACACCTCAACTTACATGTTTAATCTTTTAAAAACATTGATTTCTTTCTATATTTTTTGAGCTCGAATATCATTTTAATAATAAATGAACATATGATTAAAACTAACGAGAACCATTTGTGAGCGTTGTAATTTTCCATAGTGCATTAAAAAGTAAAATAAATAAATAAATAAATAAATAAATATTGAAATAATGTGTCTTGTACACGTAGGCTACTACCCTCACGGTAACTGTTACACTGTTATCTCGGCCAGATGGGCAAATACCATTTGTTTTAAATTTATTGTGTTATTTTACTTAGAATATTTGAGCTTGCGTAATAGAAAGTTAAATTACGCGAATTTTATTTTTAACTAGCGTACCCGCCCCCCGCGCGTTGCCGCGGGGATAGAAGAAGGTTTGAAGAAATACATTAGAAGGATTTCATCAACGCGTTACCAATCATATGTTCTTAGACGCGTGACCTTCTTTTCTAAAAATGAGTTACTTAAATGTAAATAAAGCCTGCGCTTGGATCATAAATATCATGACACGGGTTTACCTGCACTACCGCATGAAAACCTAGAGTGTACATTAATCACTCACCGAAATAATGAGGTAGAACACACTTCGGTGACCGCCTCTGTGTCAGAGACGTAGAGGCCGGCTCTCAGGAGCCCCCCCCCCCTATTACACTACCGCATAGGCGCGGCGTACGACCCCTGCCTACTTAAACTAGCATCCTGTCAATAATGCTGCAGATTGCGTCATTCACTGAAGTGACACAAATGAACAGGATTTGTTATTTAACACCTACAAAAATTATGTGACTGTTGCAATTTGTTAGCGCTACTAATGGTCTATTCTTAAATGCTCGATCTCAATTTCTGTTTGGATTATCTAAAAATAGATGCTAATTGCATCATTTGCAAAGTGACGAAACTGTTTGGATTTTTTTAAGGACAAAAAGAAACATCACAGTCAATAATCTAACCTTGGTTAATTTTTCAGATTATTAAAATAAAACGTATTACATGACCCTCAGCGGCCCCTGTAAGCCTTTGTGGGCCGAAACAGACATTTTTATTTGCAGCCTAATCGCAGTTGTTTGTATATACCGTATATTGAGAAAAATCCCACCATTCAGTGGCGCCACCCTTGCTAAATTTAAAAATGATTTTTTTACAGAACCCTTCACTGGAGTGTTCTAATCAAGTCCCTAAAGTTTGATGGCTATCGGATGAACTTTGTGAGACGGCAATCGACTTTTATTTTTATATACCATATATATATAGAGAGACAACAAATCGCGCCCTACCAGGGCGCCACCCCTGCGAATTTGAAAATGTTTTTAGCGCAGAAACCTCTCCAGGATTATTCTCAACATCCTCCCAAAGTTTCATGGCGATCGTGTGAACGGCGTCACCGCAATTAACTTTTATAATTTTTATATACCGTTTTACAGAGAAAAAACGCATCCTCGCGTGACGACGCCCTTGCGAAATTAAAAATGAATTTTTTTTTACAAAACCCTTCCCCAGAGTGTCCTAATCAACTCCCTCAAAGTCTCATGGCTGTCGGATAACGGTGTCAAACCAAAATCGACTTTTATTTTTATATACCGTATATACAGTAAAATCGCACCCTCCTGTGGCGCCGCCCTTGCAAAATTAAAAATGATTTTTTACTGAACCCTTCCCTAGAATTTTACAATTAACTCCCCAAAGTTAAATGCCTATCGGATGAACGGTGTCACTGCAATTCACTTTTATTATTTTTATATACCGTATATAGAGGAAAATCGCACCCTCCCGTGGCGCCGCCATTGCAAATCTAAGAATTTTTTTTTAACAGAACACTTCCCTAGAGTGTTCTAAGGTTAAACTACGGAAGTAAACAAAACTAATGGCGTCATCAACTATTTCATTCAAATTTGGTTTAGATATATAGATCAACTTATAATAGACTTCAGCTTGTTTAAATTTTGTATCTGATTTTGTGAACATATTATCACCTTGAGTTTGCAAGCTAGTATGAGCTGCTGACCTGTTGTCCATGATGTCTTGTTTATTGTGACACAATCTGCAGGTAATATTTCCTCCGTACCCTTCGTCTGCTTCATTGGCGATTCCGCAAATTGCATGGGCGTCGTTGTCACAGGATACACAAGATTGGGCTAAACTACAAACTTTTTCACATACAGAGACTTTGCTTGCCTTATTATTGTCACGCAACTGGTCTGGACGTTCTGCCACGGCAGCAGATGTGTTAGCTGATGATGTCTTTGCATTTCTGGCAACCTGAATTTATTGTTCTATGTTCTCAAGATCTTCCTCAGTAACTAAATTATTGAGAGCCTCTCTTGGCAGATTTAAAGCTTCACATGGCGCATGTTAAATTCCTTAATGAAAAGAAAAATTAAAAAAAAGAACTGAATGAATTTGAGACTCTCAGCCCAAGGAGCTCATTCATGTGTCTGCATCCATGTCATTATCATATTTTGAACATCTTTTTTAACACGTTCGACTAAACCAGGGGTCTCCAAACTTTTCAGTCCGAGGGCCGCATGAACTATAAAATTTCAGTTCGGGGGCCCGTTTCTTCCAGGTATGTCTTTGATTTTTCTGGGCAAAGTTACTCCGCAATCACCGACAAACGATATTTCCTTGGACAAAAAAGTCTCCTCGGGCCGGATGAGAGGACTTCGCGGGCCGCATCCGGCCCGCGGGCCGTAGTTTGGAGACCCCTGGACTAAAACTTCGCTTTGGCTATGTCTTGGTTTTCCGTGAACTAGTTTAAGTTCAGTCCACCTGTTTTTAATTCAGAAATAACTTGATTCACAAATTTTCTTTGGTATTCCCCTTTTGTTGGCAAGATATGACGCCCACGTCAACTCAAGTCGCTTGGATACTATTGTTCAACTTACAAGGAATAGCATCGAACGCGGCAGTGTTTTAACGTTTCGTCTATGTGCTTTGGCCGCACTTCGGTCTTTGACCGTAACATATGTTTATATATATATATATATATATATATATATATATATATATAGCCTATATATATATATATATATATATATATATATATATATATATATATATATATATATATATATATATATATATATATGAAAACTGTCTCGCTAAACTTTAAATTAAACTATTTAATCTTTATCGTTGCAAAATATATCACCATGAGACAACAAACTACACAGAGTTAGGCTCAAACTCATTTATGGCATGAAATAATTGAGTTTCAAAACGCCTTAATATCATTTATTCCCACAGTAGTTTTTTTTTTATTCTCCACGTAACAGTGTGTGTTAGTTACTATAGAACAATCACTGCTGTCGTCGATTTGTTTTTTCAAGGCAGTCTAGTAGTTCCTCCGATGTAATTAACTTATTTTTTTTTTAAACTGCGCTCTCCATTAGCAACGGACAATTTGGGCATTTGTCGCATTCGGGCAAGTGTCCATTCGGGCGTTTGTCGCATTCGGGCAAGTGTCCATTCGGGCATTTGTCGCATTCGGGCAAGTGTCCATTCGGGCGTTTGTCGCATTCGGGCAAGTGTCCATTCGGGAAATCGGCCCTCGGGCAAACGGCATTCGGGCAAGTGTCTTTCGGGAAAACGTCCGGCTCCCAATTTGATCAGCAAGCTTTTCGAACTCATGGTAGCTTAATAAGGGACACACATGTTTAAATTACTAAATTCGCAAGATACCGATTGTTGTTTTCAAATACATTTAATAATGTGGGGACGGGGGAGGGATGTGCTTTATTAAAGCCAAACAAACTGGATTTTGATGAATTTGGAGGACATTGTTTTTAAAATACAACACATCGACTGCATAATTTAATTTTTATGTATTCCTAAGTAATAATGCGCAAACACTAGAACAAAACTAAATATCTTTATAACAGCGCTTGTAAATACACTTAAACAGGTACAAGAAAGCTGTATAAAAATGTTCACACTAACATTTGTCATAGTAATAAAACCTTTCACAAAAGTGAATTGAAATTTATTATAGACTTGTTCTGAAAACGCCCGTTTCGGTCCAGCATGTCGAAATATATTCAGCAGAGCTAGTGTTCTTTCGCTACGTGTTGGTATTCATGTAAATGACAGCACGCCATTTCGTTGATGATGTTCTTGGTAAACAGAAAGGCTGTTCATCCATTAAAAAAGTGTAGTGTTTTGTAATAATTGTGTAGTGTTTTTCTTTTAGTCGACCTTACAAAGGTTCTGTTTGTTCTGCAAAAGAAAACATATTATTTGAATTATTATAAGGAAACGGATATAAATGACATACTATTGCTCATCCGCATTAACGTAAAGAGTATCAGCAGCTGCATCGAAACATCAACAGAATCAGATACACATACATTTACGCCTACGCCTACACTTAGACGTACACTGCACCTGTCTGTCTGTTCGTCTGTCTCCGCTGTCGTCTGTCCGCCAGTCCATCTGTCTGAAAGTAAACACGATTACTTGATTACAGTTTAAAAAGGTTGACGAACCTTCATTTAAACGTGATATGTTAAATTTGCATTTTTCTATAACCTTTTCCTGTAGCCGGAAGTGGCACTTAAACTACTTTCATTTTTAGCCTTTATTGTTGTTTGGTAGACGAAATTCCATGTATAAGTATACTATCTTATTTTTTGTTTCGGTCAATTATTGAATGTTTTCGGAAATGGAAGTAGTACTTTAAGCTCTTTCCGATTTCTCATAAACTAGCAATCGGTACCCGTTTCACGTGAATTATAATTCTAGATATTTTAAAATGTTGTACTTGTTTGAGAAAAATGATTTGTAAAATAGCAATGTACTTTACTACATGCTGAACGATATTAGTGGCGAAGCAAAGAAATAACTAATTAGCTAAAAATCCGACACATTTAACATAACACAAGCACACACTGATTAAGTGACTTAAATGATTCCGTTAAAAAC
>NW_026733642.1:0-22500 GCF_028476545.2 Physella acuta
TATAACTATAAATCTTTTTTAAATGTACCAACTTGGGAACAGAACAAAACTAAACACAACACAAACGAACGTAAAAAAAAAACAAAAAAACAACGAAAAAACAAACACAACACTCATAACATAAACACAATTTAAATGCAATAATAAAGGCATATTGCTCACAGTCTAGCCCGTAGCGCCAAATCGCGCCCCTTCCGGTGATTTGCACCCCCTCAAACTTTCGATTTGCACCCCTTCCCCCCCCCCCCCCCCCCCCTCCCTAAAACTTTCGATTTCCACCACCACCCCCCCTCGCAAATTTTTTCCAACCCACTTTGGCGCCCCCTAAGGTCGGCACCCGGGGACATATGCCCCCCCCCTCGCTACGCCTCTCCTATAAAACCCGAAAGATAGAATAATAATTAGAAAACAGTATAAATAATAGGCAGTATTTAAAATATCCGTGTTTTACCTACAATATTTCACTTTATCCATTCACGCATTTTTTTTCCAGTACTTTAAATTTTAAAAATTTACAATTGAGTTTCATAACTAAAACCATTGCGCACCTAATGAACGTGATGACGCGCCTATAATAGTGCTGAATAGTTGATTAAAAATTATAGGTAATAAACAGTAGGGCCTACATTCAGTGAATAAAATAAATAAAAGATTGCCTTTTATCAATCCATGCTAATTATAATTTTCTAACAATAATTTCCTCTTACACATCCGAATAATTTGCATTCACATTTTGCTAATTATATTATTACAACACTAATTCCTTCTATGACGAACGTATATTTGCATTCACATTTTTTATTAGCGTGAGTTTAATGTATTTTTAAATTACCTCCTTTGTCAAAATTAGAAAAGAGTTAAATTAATTTGATTTTTCTACCCTACTGTTATTATGTTATGAAAATGTACCCACTTTTTCTGGGAGCCTAAACGAAAATGATATTTGACATTAATCTTTTTAATACGTTTTAGCAGTTTGCGTGTATTTAATATTTTCTTGACGTTATGCGAAAGAGTAAAAACCGTGGCAATTATAAAATAGCTCTATGCCGCTATATAAACAAACCCTACTCTATTACTTATAATAAGACACTGCGGTGCACTGAAAAGCACAGCATGGTGCGAATGTTTACTTTTATGCTTCCAAAAGCTATAGCGATGACGGAAGGAAGGAAGGAAGGAAGGAAGGAAGGAAGGAAGGAAGGAAGGAAGGAAGGAAGGAAGGACTGACACACTACCAGCAGCGTTATATTATAGATGTATATATATATATATATTAATACTAATAGTTTCGCTGTCTGTGTATCTATCTATGTATCTGACAAGAACGCTCTAGAGAGGAGAGCGGTGGGGGTACTTGAAATTTTCGGGGGCGGGGGTAGAATTTTCGGGGAGGGGGCGGACACTGGAAAAAGAATATAATTATATTTCGTAGACATGTTTTTTTGGGGGGTGGGGGGGGGTGGTGTGTGGGGGGTGGGGGTGGGGGGGGGGTGGGGTGGTTTTAGTTTAGAGAAAAGAGACAGCACTATCAGCCTAGCGCCTGTTGTACCCTTCCTCAACGGGCCATTTTTCTCGTATATATATATTCTATATAATAGTTTCGCTGTCTGTGTATCTATGTATCTATCTATCTATCTGTCTGACAAGAACGCTCTAGAGAAAACACAAGGAATTTAAAAACTCTCACAGTGAAACGAAAACGAAGTATGACGTCATGTAGTAGAAAACAATATCAAGCCGGAGAGTGCACACAGTAATATGACGTCATTGATTCTCGAGTAAACATTGAATAAAAAGGCAATTTTGTCTAATCTAAATGGTTTGCATGAAGAGTTTCTTGCATACAATTCTTCGGGTAGGTAGAGTAGAAAATAATCTCAAGCCGGAGAGTGCACACAGTAATATGACGTCATTGATTCTCGAGTAAACATTGAATAAAAAGGAAATTTTGTCTAATCTAAGTGGTTTGCGTGAAGTTTCTTTCATACAATTCTTCGGGTAGGGGCGAAGCCCCACCCCCGCGTAAGAACGTCTAAGCCCCCCCCCCTCCCCAACTCAAAAGAAATTTCTTCATCGATACTCTATAATAAAATTACCGCCTAATTAATGTGTCTAATCTAAAAAGTGGTTTTCTTGCAATTTCTTTAATTAATTTCTTCGCGTAGTGGCTAAGCGCGACACCAGTGTTTCTTTCAGACTTTTTCCTCTCTTCCGGTAGGGGCGAAGCCCCGCCCAGATTCTTCCTTTAGTTTGTATGATCTACAAATGCGACCAGTGTTTCTTTCAGACTTTTTCCTCCCCGGAGAGGGGTGGGGGTACTTGAAATTTTCGGGGGCGGGGGTAGAATTTTCTGGGAGGGGGCGGACACTGGGAAAAGTATGTAATTATATTTCGTTGAATGGGACGGTAGACATGTTTTGGGGTGTGTGTAGGGGGGGGGGGGGGGGGCGGAGCCCCCTCCTCCAAAGTAGAGTTGCCTGAAAGAAACTCTAAATGCGACTTTTGTCATGAATGATGTTAGGTGCATGGTTTAGGGATATGCCTATGACTATATTTTGTATAAATTAAAGTACCGATTCTGGATAAAAATCCGTTTTCAATGTCATTTTTCGTCTCCGGTTAAATTGAATGAAGGTGGTGATTTTGGTTTTGGTTGGGGGGGGGGGGGGTGGGGGTGTTTTTAGTTTAGAGAAAAGAGACAGCACTATCAGCCTAGCGCCCGTTGTATCCTTCCTCAACGGGCCATTTTTCTCGTTGATACTAATAGTTTCGCTGTCTGTGTATCTATGTATCTGACAAGAACGCTCTAGAGAAAACACAAGCCAATTAAAAACATGCATAGTAATTCGAAAAACGAAATATGACGTCGTATAGTAGAAAATAATCTCAAGCCGGAGAGTGCACACAGTAATATGACGTCATTTATTCTCGAGTAAACATTGAATAAAAAGGCAATTTTGTCTTATCTAAGTGGTTCGCGTGAAGAGTTTCTTTCATACTTTTCTTCGGGTAAGGGCGATGCCCCACCCCCACGTAAGAACGTCTGAGCCCCCCTCCCCTCCCCAACTCAAAAGAAATTTCTTCATTGATACTCTATAATAAAATTAACGCCTAATTAATTTGTCTAATCTAAAAATTGGTTTTCTTGCAATTTCTTTAATGCAATTCTTCGGGTAGTGGCTAAGCGCGGCACCAGTGTTTCTTTCAGACTTTTTCCTCCATGGAGGGGGGATCTTTTTCTAATCTAAAAAGTGTTTAGCGTGCAGTTTTTTTTTCAAGCATCTCTTCCGGTAATTACCGGTAATTGCAATATTCACAGAGTTTTACCTGATTCAAAAGCTATGATTCTGGCGGCATGGCACTTTGGTACATCGTTACGCGTTTTCCTAAATGTAGTTAACAGATCAGTTCGGGGTGGGTTGGGGGGGGGGGGGGGTTCAACTTCATTCACCACTGTCCGGTCACTTTAGGTCACTTATCCAACCCAGTGTATACCTATGTGTGACATTAATGTCGCTCTACACAATTGTGGTGGTGAGGTGTGTGTGGTGAACAGAGTGAACATAGCGTCAGTTTTTAGATGACTGTTCTAAACATACATATTCAATTACACATATATACTGATTCAGAAATAGATTTAAATAATTATCAGTGGTATTATGACACTATTTTTTTTACAGAGACTCCATGGGGGAGGGGGTTTGTAACTGTTCCATATAATTTGTAATCGTAATCACTGTCGCCCAAACTGTCACAATACTACTACTTAATCGTGATGACGTTGTTGACCTTGTCAAAATATCCCCACCACTACGCAGTTTGCCCATAAGTAAATTTAAATAGAGGTGCCACATCAGTTGTATTTGTGTCTGTATTGTAATTTGTTAAAAATTAATTACACGATTAAAACTGTATATATAAAGTAATTATGTGTGAAGATTTATGTATAATATTTTCTAGATCAATTATTCTTAAGCAAATACATTATACAGTTGCCTTAAACTTAACACCCCTCTTGCCAAGTGGTACTACACGTAGAGGTTTTTTAAAATTGCAATGCATCGTAATGGTTATTTTTAGAATGACAAACTTGATACATCTGTTAATACGTGTTGTAAAGGTAGACGCTACTAAAATAGTACAATTCTGCTTAATTGCTGCATGGAAAGAAATCTTGTGATTTACATAGACGTGCCGACCTAAAATAATTTTTTACAAAAATCATTGTTTAAAACTTTGAGTTTAAAAAGTTTCCAAAAAGGCGCCACTTTGCTGAAAATGGCCAGAGGGGGAGCAGCAGCTCCCCCCCCCCTGCTTACGCTACTGTTGTGATACCTTAGCATTTATGATGACGAAATATTTAATTCTGATTGTAGACAAAAAAATTTTGTAAAGACGAATATTGTTAAACAACTTTACTACATTCTAAAGTAATTATTGATTTGTTTTGACATTTATAATTAAACTAGCCGTCCCGGCCAGGCCCTGCTCTGGTTTCTGTGAAAAACCTTTCTGTTAAAGACCATTGCCTGTGTGTTTATTAATCATCATAAACCCGGCATTGCCCACCCAAACCACAACCAACCAAAACAACAAAACGCAAACATAACGCTAACACAATTACAAATACAAACGAAAACAAAAACCTAACAACAAACCCAACCACAATTACAACCACAAATACAAACACAAAGAAAAAACAAACAAAAAAGCAAACGAAAACAAAAACCTAACAACAAACCCAACCACAACCACAAACACAAATACAAACACAAAGAAAAAACAAACAAAAAAGCAAACGAAAACAAAAACCTAACAACAAAACTCAACCACAACCACAAACACCATACGAACACAAAGAAAAAAACAAAAGAAAAAGCAAACGAAAACAAACCAAATCCAAACGCAAAACCAACCACAAACACAAATACAAACACAAACCCAAAGAAAAAAACACAAACGAAAATGAAAAAAGCTTAATAATCGACTATAGTACCCCAACTTATTCATAGTCTTTTTGCACTCACTTAAACGAACGTAGGTGTCAAACCAAACCAAATGAACAATTATAATACTCCAAGCTTATTCGTAAAATACCTACAACATTTGTACTTGATCAATCCCCGCTAATTATGTAATTATTTTTTTCCCCAACACCAAAACAAAGTAATAAAAAGTAAATTATTTTCCACGAATGCAATGTTTTATAAAGGGAAGTAATTGTGTTTTCCTAATTTATCAAAGGGAAGTAAGTGCTAAAGGACTAAATATAAATAATTTTCAGACATAATTAGAATTTTTGTTATTTTTTAAAATTGTGTTTAATGAACATGCCGACAATTATTACTATCAGTTTGAAAAATGTAAAATTATTTCCCAACACTTTCAATAGTATTTTTTTTAACTCATAAATTTAGACAAATGCGCACGATAATAGTCTAACACTTTAATCCATCGAAGTATGTCAACGACAAACATATATTTTTACATACAGAATTGAGCTTTATATATTAGATATGTAGATATATACATATTTATATTAAGAGAGTGATTATTTCCCTTATTTCGCTTGTCCTAATTAATGTCCCACGAATTATTATGTAAATTTTTTTTACAAGAATTACAAAACAGATTCTGTTGCGTTTATTGTTTTTGGTTGTAGTATATATATATATATATATATATATATATATATATATATATATATATATATATATATATATATATATATATATATATATATATTTAGATTGATACATTTTTTGTTTTGTCGGCCTAAATTGTGTGTTTTTCTTATTTCTTCAAGTGCTACTTACAATTTATTTTACTTCATAGCGAAGTAATGACATACAGCTAGTATATATATATATATATATATATATATATATATATATATATATATATATATATAATACACGTGTTAAAAATTCGGCGCCCTTTTTTGCTCATTTCGCTCCCCCTACAACGAAAACCTGAATACGCCTCTGCATAGTAGCTTGTTATTTTTACACTTGCAGCGATTTGTTGTGCCCTTGGTTGTGCAATTTTAGCAAATGTAGCCTTGACCATTGGCCAGTAATTATGATGATGCGATAGTTCGTAGTGATTTTTCCTCAGTGCCTACGGGCGACAATGAGAGCAGTTTTACGTGAAGAATTGAAAACTTCTAGCATATAGTTGTTTTAGTACTCCATGTTCCCTTCCTAGCTTGTAGAAAGCGCCGTCGACATTCATGACAACTACAATGACGCTTCGGGGATTACCGCGACCTCTATCAACATCTGGTATAAGGATGCGAACATTATCTCCCACTTCAGCTTGTTTAAATTTTGTATCTGATTTTGTTAGCATTTTAGCACCTTGTGTTTGTAAGTTATTATGAGCTGCTGACCTGTTGTCCATGATTTCTTGTTTATTGTGACATAATCGGCAAGTACTATTCCCTCCGTACCCTTCGTCTGTTTCATTGGCTGTTCCGCAAATTGCATGGGCATCGTTGCCACAGGATCCACAAAAATGGGCTGCACTACAATATTTTTCATAAACTATACTATATGTATATGTGCATATATATAGGCCTATATGTATTTATTAATACATTTATTAAATACACACACACATATATACATATATACATATACATACATATATATATATATATATATATATATATATATATATATATATATATATATATATATATATATATATATATATATATATATATATATATGTTACGGTCAAAGCCCGAAGTGCGGCCAAAGCGCGGATTCACCGGCCAATCCGCGCATTGGCCGGCTCTCTTGGCCAAAGCCCGAAGAACTTAGCACTAAGATCGTATTTCGTACATTGGCCGGCCAATGCGCGCACTGGCCGGGACGTACTGGCCAAAGTCCGAAGCGCTTAAACTTGACAGCGTATTTTGTACATTGGCCGGCCAATGCGCGCACTGGCCGGGATGTCATGGCCAATGTTCTATCTAGACTAAGTTGTGATCGCATTTTCCTTATTCTGGGTGCGTTTTCATTGAGAGTAACGTATTGTTTAGCTCTTGTTTGTATAGCATTCTATATGCAAGGCGACATGGATCAAAAGGGCCGTCAGACCATGAGACAGACATAGCAGATGGCTGTCAAAAGAAAAAAATGTAAATCCATGTTAGTTTCCATATATGGGCTCTCGATAAAATAGTTACTGAGGAAGATCTTGAGAACATTGAACAAGAAATGGAGGTTGCCATAAATGCAACGACATCCTCAGCTAACACATCTACTGCCGTGGCGGAAGGCCCAGACCAGATGCGTGACAATAATGTGACCAACAGATTCTATATAGTTTGTGAAAAACATTGTAGTGCAGCTCATTCTTGTGGATCCTGTGGCAACGATGTCCATGCTATTTGTGGAATACCCAATAAAGCAGACGAAGGGTACGGAGGGAACATTACCTGCAGATTGTGTCACAACAAACAAGACATCATGGAACACAGATCAGCAGCTCATACTGGCTTGCAAACATCAAATACAAAATTTAAAGATGGTGAAGTGGGTGACAATGTACGCATCCGTTTTCCAGATGTTGACAGAGGTCACGGTGATCCCCGAAGCGTGATTGCAGTTGTCATGAGCGTCGAGGGCGGTTTCTACAAATTAGGAACGGAACATGGTGTTCTAAAACAACTGTATGCAAGACGTGAGTTTTCAATTCTTCACGAAAAACTGCTCTTATTGTCGTCAGTTGGCACTGAGGAAAAATCACTACGAACCATCGCATCTTCACAATCATTGACTGGGGGCCAAGGCTACACTCGCTGCAATAGCACAACTAAGTGCACAACAAATCGCTTCAAGTGTAAAAATAACAAGCTGCTATGTAATTCTAAATGCCATAAAAGTTCAACTTGTTGTAACAAATGATAATATTGATAGATTGAGACTATAGTACAGTAAAAAATGTGAATGTTTCTGTCATTTACTTTAATTAATAATCAATAAAGATTTAATTTCATGATCATTACGGCATTAAAAAAACAAAATCTGCTCTTGATCTTCTAATTCAGACTTTGGCCGGTCGTCCCTAGCCAGATGATCTTCTAATTAAGACTTTGGCCGGTCCACCATGGCCAGTCCGCGGACTGGCCGGCCAAAGGCCGAAATCCAGAGCTATTTCAGACTTTGGCCATTCCACCATGGCCAGTCTGCGGACTGGCCGGCCAAAGGCCGAAATCCAGAGCTATTTCAGACTTTGGCCATTCCACCATGGCCAGTCTGCGGATTGGCCGGCCAAAGGCCGAAATCAAGCAAAGTTTCGGACTTTGACCGACCTATGGGAGGGGATATTGGCCAATGCGCGGATTGGCCGGCCACTCCTAGCATTGGCCGACTTCGGGCTTTGACCGTAACATATATATATATATATATATATATATATATATATATATATATATATATATATATATATATATATATATATATATATATGTATATATATATGTTGCGTTCAAAGCCTGAAGTGCGGCCAAAGCCCGCAATGGCTGGCCAGTGTGTGCATTGGTCGGCTCTCTTGGCCAAAGCCCGAAGAACCTAGCACTCAGAGCGTATTAAGTACATAGGCCGGCCAATGCGCGCACTGGCCGGAATGTCAGGGCCAACTAAGTTGTGATCGCGTTTTCATTATTCTGGGTGCGGTTTCATTGTGAGTAACGTATTGTTTAGCTCTTGTTTGAATAGCATTCTACATGCAAGACGACATGGACCAAAAGGGCCGTCAGACCATGAGACATACATAGCAGATGGCTGTCAAAAGAAAAATGTAAATCCATGTTAGTTTCCATATATGGGCTGCTGGATATCTTCACAATATATAAAAATTAAAATGGGCATATTTACGGTATGTATGCCTTTAAAATACATCATAAAGTGAAGTGGGCATATTCATATTTCGATTTGCACCCCCCCCCCCTTCTAGATTTCCATTTGCACACCCCCCCTCAAACTTTCGATTTGCACCCCCCTCAACCTTTCAATTTATTTTTCCAACCCATTTTGGCGCCCCCTAAGGTCGGCGCCCGGGGACATATGTCCCCCCTGCCCCCCCCCCCCCTCCCCTCGCTACGCTACTGCCTACGCCACTGTGCATATTATTAGATGCTCATAAAATATATTATAATGAATATACGAATAATTACTTTAAAGATGCCCCTACAGTGTATAAAAATAAATATGATATAATTAATCGACGTATGTCCTTGAAAATTAGTATAACGAAAACGTGCATATTACTTTAAAGATGCCCCTTCGGTGCATGGGAATAATTTGGTCACAGACAACCGCATGAAAGCCTACTACACTAACAACTTAGCTATATAGACTAGTGACGTCACTTATGTTTTGTTATGGTATAGTTTAATACTTTGAGTCTCCCTATGCAACCGTGATTTACGCGCATAGGCTCTATCTAGATCTAGATCTAAGTCTAGTAGTAGTACCTTTCAAATAAAATTTTATCTTAAATTAGCCAATTACATAGCTAAACAAACAAAGATTTATAAAAAATAATGTAGGTCTGAAATTATCTAGATCTAGATAGAATTATCTAGATCTAGATTCTACGACTCGTCGGCTTAAGTCTAGTTTTTGCGTAACTCTTGCTAGATCCAGATTAGACCTATTCTAGATAGATCTAGATCGAAATAGATAAAAAAAATTTATTATGATTTTAAAATGGATTGTATTTTTTTCTAATTAATCTTTGGTTTGTATCTAATTAATCTTTGCTTTGACTTGGATTCCAGATCTAGATTGATCTAAAAATATTTTCTTGGCCACCTGATATATAGATCTATAAATAAATAGATAACTTTCTTGGACAGATTGTAGAGCTAGAGAAATTTATTGTAAAACTAAATGAAAAAGACAGTTGAAAATTTATATAAGTGTTGGAACGTGATAAAAACAGCAAACGGACGTATTGTTAAAGTCATAGCCGACAGAAAATTAGCTTTAGAACGCGTTAAACTTTTGAATGGGCGACAAAGTCTATGATGGAAGCCGCCATTTTATTGTACTAAAAAGTAAGCAAATCATGTGATGTCACTATTCAGTCAAAGTAAAGCCATTGTTTGAAAATTTTAAAATTAATGTGGTTAATCTACCTATGAATAAATCAATAAATTATTTAACGTCTTTAAATAATTTGTGATTAACTGTCTGAAAAGAATAATTGTTTTCTACCTAATTACTATTTTACAGCTCTACACATAGCGCAGATTTTCTACAGTAGTCAATCGGACAAACAAAAAAATAAATATTCAAACATGTAAACAAACTTGAGTTTTAGTAGTATACTAGGCATGCTGCCTAGCTTCGCTCCATGTCATGTTTGCATGTCGTCCCTACTGGGACGTAGGCCGCTGACAAGAGCTTTCCAGACGTCTCTGTCCAGGGCTAGTCTCTCCAACTGTCCCCAGGTGTATCCAATCTTCTTGGTGTCTTCTTCCAGGTCACATCTCCAGGTCTTTCTTGGTCTGCCTCTCTTCCTCCTGCCTTGTGGATTCCAGGTGAGGGCCTGTCTTGTTATGCTGGATACAGGCTTCCTGTGTGTGTGGCCAATCCAATTCCATTTTCTCTGGAGGATCCCTACTTCAACTGGCAGTTGATTTAGCGTCGCTAAGGTTCTCAAAAACATTGAGAATTTTAATGCTTAATTAATTAGTAATTGGCTGTTATGTGTAGTGCTTACGTTTTAACAGTAAAGCTAATTTTAGAGAAATTGTTGTTGTTGTTGTTGTTGAATGTTGTTTATAGCCAGTTTTCAGAGAGATTTGTGTGATGTAGGGAGAATTCGGTCCGGTCAGTTCTTAAGGTCTCCCGGATTTTTCTATGATCTCAAAAGTTATGAAGAAACATTGTTAGTGACCATGCAAAGATAACTAAATAACTAAAAATCCGACACATTTAAAAAAAATCAAAGGCTACCTATAAGTATTCGAAAAACAAATCTATATATATAAAGCAAAGTGGTCAAGTGCCCGATAGGGCACTTCCCGGCGCCGCAGGCGCGTCAAATTTGGCACGATGGTGCCTTCGGGCAATAGAACACGAGGGCCGGTGACGGTTGGCCGAAAAGTCTACGGAGAAGGGGTCAAAACTGACCTCGACTGACCGGCGCCTTATATGGGCTATATTACGAAAAAAAAATTCCTCCGACGACCCCCCTTGAAATTTTGTGAGGTGGTAGGAGAACACCTTGGGGTGTCACAAAAAACTCGCCATGTCCGGGAAAAATCGGGAAATGGGTCAAAACTGACCAGTCGTATTTCCCTATATAATCTTTGTATTTTATGGGAAAAACGGAGGGTCATTTCAAAACGGATTTTAGGGCACATACCCTGTTTACATCTGGCTAATTTTTGGCATGTTTATAGGTAAATGGCTTGACCGTAGGGCAGACCTGTCGGTCTTACTCAAAGCCCTCGACGAGGGCTAAAAAGTGACCGCGAGTGAAATTCTCTTTATATGAGCTCTATTACGAAAAAAAATTTCCTCCGACGACCCCCCTTGATATTTTGTGAGGTGGTAGGAGAACGCCTTGGGGTGTCACAAAAAACTCGCCATGTCCGGGAAAAATCGGGAAATGGGTCAAAACTGACCAGTCGTATTTCCCTATATAATCTTTGTATTTTATGGGAAAAACGGAGGGTCATTTCAAAACGGATTTTAGGGCACTTACCCTCTTTACATCTGGCTAATTTTTGGCATGTTTATAGGTAAATGGCTTGACCGTAGGGCAGACCTGTCGGTCTTACTCAAAACCCTCGACGAGGGCTAAAAAATGACCGCGAGTGAAATTCTCTTTATATGAGCTCTATTACGAAAAAACATTTTCCTCCGACGACCCCCCTTGATATTTTGTGAGGTGGTAGGAGAACACCTTGGGGTGTCACAAAAAACTCGCCATGTCCGGGAAAAATCGGGAAATGGGTCAAAACTGACCAGTCGTATTTCCCTATATAATCTTTGTATTTTATGGGAAAAACAGAGGGTCATTTCAAAACGGATTTTAGGGCACTTACCCTGTTTACATCTGGCTAATTTTTGGCATGTTTATAGGTAAATGGCTTGACCGTAGGGCAGACCTGTCGGTCTTATTCAAAGCCCTCGACGAGGGCTAAAAAGTGACCGCGAGTGAAATTCTCTTTATATGAGCTCTATTACGAAAAAAAATTTCCTCCGACGACCCCCCTTGATATTTTGTGAGGTGGTAGAAGAACACCTAGGGGTGTCACAAAAAACTCGGCATATCTGGGAAAACTTCGTAAAGCGGTCAAAACTGACCAGTTGTATTTCCCTATATAATCTTTGTATTTTATGGGAAAAACAGAGGGTCATTTCAACGCAGACTTTAGGGTACTTAAGCTCAGTATATCTGGCTAATTTTTTGCATGTTCCTAGGACAATGGCTTGACCTTTAGGGAAAACTGTCGGTTACACTCAAAGCCCTCGACGAGGGCTAAAAAGTGACCGCGAGTGAAATTCTCTTTATATGAGCTCTATTACGAAAAAAAATTTCCTCCGACGACCCCCCTTGATATTTTGTGAGGTGGTAGAAGAACACCTAGGGGTGTCACAAAAAACTCGGCATATCTGGGAAAACTTCGTAAAGCGGTCAAAACTGACCAGTTGTATTTCCCTATATAATCTTTGTATTTTATGGGAAAAACAGAGGGTCATTTCAACGCAGACTTTAGGGTACTTAAGCTCAGTATATCTGGCTAATTTTTTGCATGTTCCTAGGACAATGGCTTGACCTTTAGGGAAAACTGTCGGTTACACTCAAAGCCCTCGACGAGGGCTAAAAAGTGACCGCGAGTGAAATTCTCTTTATATGAGCTCTATTACGAAAAAAAATTTCCTCCGACGACCCCCCTTGATATTTTGTGAGGTGGTAGAAGAACACCTAGGGGTGTCACAAAAAACTCGGCATATCTGGGAAAACTTCGTAAAGCGGTCAAAACTGACCAGTTGTATTTCCCTATATAATCTTTGTATTTTATGGGAAAAACAGAGGGTCATTTCAACGCAGACTTTAGGGTACTTAAGCTCAGTATATCTGGCTAATTTTTTGCATGTTCCTAGGACAATGGCTTGACCTTTAGGGAAAACTGTCGGTTACACTCAAAGCCCTCGACGAGGGCTAAAAAGTGACCGCGAGTGAAATTCTCTTTATATGAGCTCTATTACGAAAAAAAATTTCCTCCGACGACCCCCCTTGATATTTTGTGAGGTGGTAGAAGAACACCTAGGGGTGTCACAAAAAACTCGGCATATCTGGGAAAACTTCGTAAAGCGGTCAAAACTGACCAGTTGTATTTCCCTATATAATCTTTGTATTTTATGGGAAAAACAGAGGGTCATTTCAACGCAGACTTTAGGATACTTAAGCTCAGTATATCTGGCTAATTTTTTGCATGCTCCTAGGTCAATGGCTTGACCTTTAGGGAAAACTGTCGGTTACACTCAAAGCCCTCGAAGAGGGCTAAAAAGTGACCGCGAGTGAAATTCTCTTTATATGAGCTCTATTATGAAAAAAAATTTCCTCCGACGACCCCCCTTGATATTTTGTGAGGTGGTAGAAGAACACCTAGGGGTTTCATAAAAAACTCGGCAATTCTGGGAAAACTTCGTAAAGCGGTCAAAACTGACCAGTTGTATTTCCCTATATAATCTTTGTATTTTATGGGAAAAACAGGGAAATTTTAACACAATTTTTAGGTTACTTAATGTCTGTACATCATGCTAAGTTTTTGCATACACTACTATAGATGACTAGGCCGTATGGAAAAACTGTTGGTCAGACTCAAAGCCCTCGACGAGGGCTAAAAGATGATCTTGAGTGAAATTCTCCTTATATGAGATATATATCTATATATATATAAATAAATTGACGAACTATCCCCTTAATATTATGTGACGTCGTAGACCGACCATGGAGGGTAACAAAAAAACTTTATTCCCGTCGGAAACAGCCATTATAGTCGTTAAATAAGTTCATATAACGTAATTTCTTATATAAGCAAACAATATAAGTAAACAATGACATACGTCATACGTTCAGTTTTCAAGGGAGGTAACGTTTTTAAAATTATTATTTTTCAAATAATTGTATACTATTTTAAACAGAAACAGAAAATGACGAAGTATAGCATTTGTTTTAGTACAAAATTAAGTTGTTAATTTAGTTAAGTATGCTAATTAAATTAATTAATTAATTTCAAAAGGCAATGTAATATAAACTATGAGATATACTGTTCATGAAACCTGTGTAGTTCTAATTCCATTTTAGTTATAGATTGCGTACTTTCCAAAAATTCTCATTGAATGTGCATGTAAATGACTAACAAAAACATTTTTTCTAAAGTTAGCATTACTGTTTAAATTAAACTTATTAAAGCACTCCACACCCAATCCATCGCTAAATAATTAAGTATTCAAATTCTCAAATGCCTTTTAAAAACCTAAGCGAAGCTAGGCAGTATGCCTAGTATTTCTATAAAACAATTAAGGCCTGAATTGTTTAATATAAAAATGTATTATTGGAATAGATTCTAGAGTAGATAGAGTTAAAATCTAGATCTAGATCTAGCGTCTGCGTCTAGTTATTGCATAGATCTAGATCTAGCTATAATCTTGATCTAGTCTAGATCTAGAATCTCTAGATCTAGAATCTCTAGATCTAGAATCCAAATAAAGTAAATTTTATAAGTTTAGGCCGATGTGACCTACTTAGGTCTAGTCATGTTCCATTCTTGGTTTGACATTGTATAATGCCTTATATGGATTGATGGTGCAACTACCGGGGTTTTTCCACTGTCTTATTAAGGGTGTCTAGGACCCAGAAATTTTCCATCAAGATCTGATTGATTAATTCTGATCAGATGACCATCCCAACCAATGGCTACATGAGTTGAGGATAACCTCCCCTGTTGCATAAGTCTTTAACTGGATCGCACACACGCAACACGAGGCAGTCTACCTTGATCAAACGGTCTATTAAGACCAGGCCGTCCATTTTGTCCGGCAATAGATTCTGACCATTTGAACGTGAGAGAACTTAAGTCCTGAGTGTGCTATGCTTTCTTAAGCTGTTTTAGTATTCTAGTATAATATTACTTGTCGCCAAGTGATTCTTGAAGCTATAGCAGTGTTGTGTGACCTGTGGCTATTTTTATACAGTGTTAAAATCTGTGATAGTGTTTTTTCTTACGCTTTGTAAGTTGGGTTTTGTTATTTTCTAAATTAAATATTTTATCTCGTTTAACCTAGTGTTCTGCCACAACTGTGTTCGCTTATTAAAGGTTGTATGCAGATTGAATGAGTTGTTAACTTCAATAGTATCACTAGTTTTCCCTAGACATCGAAGTCGAGCCCTAGTGTGTTGTTGAGTTAGTGTTCATTCATTTAGGCTTTAAGTCATTTGCATATAACCCCGAAAAAAGAATCCGGGGACGTTCACCATCTATCTGGCTGGTAGATAGGTAAACGTTACACCGAGAAAATTGTATTGTATTATATAGATATTATATTGTAAATTTATAAAGTCCTAATAATATCCCGCACTATTATGCACATTTTATTAGGCGTTCACTTGGTATGCAATTATTTTTTTTACGAGATTCTATTCTATTTTAAAAAGTTTAAGTAATTAAAAATGGATTACAAATATTGTCTATACCCTGAGTTGCCATCCCTCGTAGTTTTATATTAGAATATTCGAGAAAGTTTAGAGGAGATCACTCCCGGTTTATTCATTTAACACGATACGTGACGCGGAATCATTCCGCAAATCTAAGAATTCATCTTGTAATGCTGGGAGTACTGGCAACATCAAAGGAAGCAGAGAATGGGTAACGTACCAATGCAGATTCTTCTTCTTTCATCTCAGGGAAAATAACGCCGCGGTTCGTTTTCAAGAGATTCAAAATGCCCAGAATCCTCTTTCAAATTTTTATTTATTTCACAATCAGATTCATCTACCAAACTGCAGAGTTTCTCAAACATGGCAATATTTCCGATATTTTGTTTTTCTTCGCCAATTTTGCAGCTTTGATAAAAATGCCAAGAGATTATCATGAAAAGAGATATTATTCGTTCATTTTCAGGTTAAGCTTATGTTTATGTTCAAATATATCTGCTAGGTATGATACTCTCTCCAACCACTCTTTGTCGTAAAAAGTATTTCAAAAGGTCTTGTTTCCCTTGCACTTCCAAGAGCAACTTGATTTCATCTTTCAATTCAAGAACACGATTCGCATTTCTTATTGACAGCCAGCGTACCGTAGTGTAGAACCTCGTGTACTTAATCCACGTCTTTGCACAGTTCTTTAAACACACGGTGTTTAGAGCTCCAGAGTTAATATAATTTACGACTTTTATTAGCCGTTTTCCCATTTTAATCATCCAGTTTAAAAAAAAAACATTTATTTTCTTCATGATATTTTCAAATAATATCAACTCTTCTTTGCTATCACCCGAATGAATATATTTCACAAAGACAAGCAACTGGTAACATCAACTCACGTCTGTTGATTCGTCAACTTAAAAAGTAAACAATTGTGAAAGATTGATTCAATTCAAAATTAGTTTTTCAACGGACGTCTGCTATATGCTGCTGAGTAGTTAGACAGCGCTATTTGTTGCATCTTTACTGCACTGTAATACCCAAGAATTAATTTCACCATCATCAACATGCAGGGTTTGATGAGGTTTTTTTTTTGCTTGGCAATTTCTAATGCGACTTCATATGATGCTTGCACTAAAGCTGTGTTTTCTTGGTGAAAACTTCCTGTTCGATCAAGTCTCTGACATTTGCAACTAGCTTCATGCCGAAGAAAGGACTAGATCTACATTATCTTTTTTGGAGTGTTCCGAAAGACTCGTCTCAAAATGACGTTTTTGAGGTAGATTGGAGTGGTTCTATTATAACACACTGACGAGAAGCCATGCTGTTTGTATATAGATTTTATTGGGCCTTCGCTAACATGATGGAGACCGGAACGGGAAGTAACAATAGATAAATACAAGGGACATCACTCAATAACAACATTATAAATATAACTAATACAAGAAGAGTGAGTTCCCCTGACCTCACAAATCCCAATATATTACAGTTTTAGCCTTGAAAGCTTCATAGACTTATAAGTGAGAACAACTTCGCATTGTTTCTTCTCTATTACGTTTCCATTGATGTTAGTAAAGCCGAATTTCAGATATTTTTCTAAATATATGTTTTTTTTTCATTGCTAGGATTTAGTCGGTTATTATTCCGGTAAAAAACAGTAAAACCATGGCGTAGTCTTTCGAGCCGTTGCGGTAACCACTGGAAATACTGTAAAACATAATTTATTTGCCGCCATATTATTTTAAATATATATTTTGCTAGGATTGATTTTAGTTGCATTTTAAATACTGTTTTGCTAATTATTTTGTATTTCAAATTATTTTAAGTGTATGTGACAGTATGTGCTAATTACTGCTACTACTAAACATTTGTTTCAAATTCTTCTTACTACTTTTAACCTTAGTAAATCTTAATTTACTAGATCTCGATCTAGTTGTCGCAAATCTTCTGCAAGTTTTTTTTTCTGTTTCTTAAAAAAGCAAAACATTAATTACTACACTGTAAATTAAGTTAAAACATTAATTTAATGCACTTGACTTTATTTTTATTTCACCGGTCAAATAAACTATGGTTTACAGTAACGAATGTTACCGAAACTCAACGAACATTACCCAACGACGCTATATCGTGATTTTACCAAATCTAGATCTAGATTAAGTCATAGAAATTCACATGATGGTGTGGTGTAACAATGGCATTATTTATTAGATCTAGATCTAGATCTTCAGCGTATGCATCGATGTGAAAGTATAATAATAGTATAATCATTAATTTAATGTAGATCTAGATCTAGATTCTTTATTGTTTGTGGACTATTTTAGCATTATTCAATGCTCACGGTTTATAAGTGAACCTCGCTGTGTGGCAGTGTAGAATTCTACGTCTAGCTATTCTAGATCTAGATTAGTACTAGACTAAGATCTAGATCTCTAAATCTAGATAAGATTCGAGATCCACAATTTTAATTCTAAATCTAGATTAGAGCTAGACACTAAACGAATCGATTCTCAGGCTTGTAAGTATTACTTAACTTACTTACTAAGTAAGTTAAGTAGAATAAGTATTAATTATTAATTAATAATTAAGTACTAATTAAGTAGGTAGGCCTAGGCGGTAATCTATCGTTTTGGGTACGTAAAAGTAAAATCGCCCGCGACTTGCAATGTGAAAACCAGGTGACTCCTTAAATTTTAATAATTATTTCACATTTTGAGGAGGATTTAAATTTATGTTTTTTAAAATACAAAAATGTTTCATTGTTTCATTTATCCATGTACCTGTTTTTAAACAATTGAATTAAAACTTTTCCGTAATAAATGAAGACTAGCGATGTTTCCAACAGATGCAACCATTCTTATTTACTATAGCAGCCATCTTGTTTAAGTTTTATTTTTATAAGCTCTTAGCGGGCGATTCAGGGGGAAGCCACTCTATTTTACAAATGGCTGCTGTTTAATACTGTTTATATAGCAAATCTTGCTCTCAGACACTGCTGTTTAAAGTTAATTTCTGGCCTATATTATATCGATATATTTAGCCATTGATTTAGGTTTATTATTCATTTATCTATAATATTTGACACAAACATATGACAATATACTCCTATTAAAGCCTTGACAATGAGGTAACGTATTCGTACATTAATAGCCGCGGGCGATTTTACGTACCCAAAACGATAGATTACCGGCCTAGGCCTTAATCGGTAAAACTAAAACTAAACGAAGTGACTACTCGGAAGATTTTTCTCCCCAACGTCTCCACTTATTAGTCGGAAAAAGATAGCTCTGCGCATGCGCAGTGACCTATGGCTAGGGTTAGGGCTAGAATAAGGGTAGGGGTAGGATTAGGGATAGGACTAGGGTTAGGGATAGGATTAGGGCTAGCGGTTAGGATAGGGTTAGGGTTGGTGTTAGGGTTCTGCGGTTGTAAACTCACGCATGCGCAGTACCATCGAAAGCATCGCCGCGAAGGCAAGTCGTAGTTTCTCTCCATTGCGCATGCATATCTTATTCCGGCTAGCATCGGCCAAAACTAAAACTAAAACTTAGGGCTTAGGCCTTTAGGGTAATCAATCGTGGTACGTAAAATCGCCCGCGGCTAGTAATGTACGAAAAAGTGACCTCATTGTCAAGGCTTTAAACTTGAATTTTAATAGAAGTATATTGTGGGTAATCTATCGTTTTAGGTAGCCTACGTAAAATCGCCCGCGACTAGTAATGTGAAAAACAGGTGACTCCTTAAATTTTAATAATTATTTCACATTTTGAGGAGGATTTATGTTTTTAAAAATACAAAAATGTTTCCTTCTTTCATTTATGTAGATTTCTATCTGTTTTTAAACAATTGAATTAAAACTTTTCAGTAATAAAAGAAGACTAGCGATGTTTCCAACAGATGCTCATTTATTATAGCAGACATCTTGTTTAAGTTTGTTTTCATGTAAACTAATAGCAGATTCAGGGGAAGCCACTCTATTTTACAAATGGCTGCTGTTTATATAGCAAATCTTGCTCGCAAACACTGCTGTTTAAAGTTAATTTCTGGCCTATATTGATATGTTTAGCCATTGATTTAGGTTTTTATTCATTTATCTATAATATTTGACACAAATATATCACAATACTTCTATTAAAGCCTTGACAATGAGGTAACTTTTTCGTACATTACTAGCCACGGGTGATTTTACGTACCTAAAACGATAGATTACCATACTGTGATATATTTGTGTCAAATATTATAGATAAATGAATAATAAACCTAAATCAATAGCTAAATATATCAATCAATAGCCTATAGTGACATAGTCGGCTATAGGCAAGAAATTAACTTTAAACAGCAGTGTTTTGCTATATAAAATGCGGCCACCTGTAGTAAGTTAGAGTGGCTTCCCCTGAATCTTGCGCTAGATCTATAATATAAGTTTACAATTAAAAAAAAATAAACAACATGGCTGCTATAGTAAATGAGCATGTTTGCATCTGTTGGAAACATCGCTAGTCTTCATTTATTACTGAAAAGTTTTAATTCAATTGTTTAAAAACAGATGCATAAATGAAACAAGGAAACATTTTTGTATTTTTCAAAACATAAATCCTCCTCAAAATGTGAAATAATTATTAAAATTTAAGGAGTCACTTGTTTTTCAATAAAAACTTTTCAGTAAACCTAATAAATGAAGACTAGCAATGTTTCCAACAGATGTAACCATGCTCATTTACTATAGCAGCCACCTTGTTTAAGTTTTATTTTGTTAAACTTGTAGCGGAATATTCAGGGGAAGCCACTCTATTTTAGAAATGGCTGCTGTTTATATAGCAAATCTTGCTCTCAAACACTGCTGTTTAAAGTTAATTTCTAGCCTATATTGATATGTTTAGCCATTGATTTTGGTTTATTATTCAGTTATCTACAATATTTGACACAAATATTTCACAATATACTTCAATAAAAGACTTGACAATGAGGTAACTTTTTCGTACATTACTATCCGCGGCCGATTTTACCTAAAGCGATAGATTACCCGAACCATATCACTTACTGGTTAATTTGAGACCAAATTTAATGGTCTAGCTTAATTACTATTAGGGGCCAAGAAAACGAACAAAAACAAATTGACCTAGATCTAATAGAACTTTTTAACACGCGAAACTCTTTTTGCCATCAAAAAAGGTAAAAAAGTTACTTTGGTTTGTGTTCTCTATAGAAGTCTATTCTTAGCATGATGTCATGGCCCATGGCAATGGACGCCAGCGAGAAAAGTCTCAAAGGTATTTGAGAGGTCCATAAATTAATTTAAAAATCATGCACGGCGTAGTTACAATTAATATGGTTATAAAATCCTGTCTCTCTGTTTTTTTTCGGACTTTACTAAAGATTGGATGTATTTGATGTTTTTAATATTTTCGGTAACTAAATAAAAATTTTAAAAAAGCAAAAACAATTTGGTTTTCACGTGTTATGGCGACATAAACAATGGCATCCTCTAACATCCCATCAATTACTTAAACTATTTTATTGTACTAAAAAATTGTGTTGAAATACTTATTCTAGTGTATATAGATTAGTTTTGATAACATTTTATTTTTTACAAAAATAGCCATCTACACTGATTGGCCAACTCCAATATTTCTAATGAAGATATCTCAAAAGCTTTTTAACAGAATACAGTGAAACTTGCACAGTCTTTACAATATAGGTTGTTCTGCAAACTGATAGAAGCTTTTAATGATATCTTTGTTTATTTTTATGGTTGCTTAAAGTTCATGTCTCTCCACCAAAGGCACTTTTTTTCTAAGTGATGTTGAAAAAAATTCATATTTTAATTTAAAGTTACTTTATATATAATGAGCCGACCCGCGGCATATCATATGCCGCTATTTAGTTGTTTTTTTCTACTTTTCAGTTATTCATAATTTGTGAATTCGACACTACCAACACTGCCACTGAAAATATTTCTTTAAAACACTATAAGTAGCTCGTTAAGGACGATAACATGTTTGAGATATGTTATCGTAATAACATATGAATATTAAATAGCTGATTTTGAATTTAAAAAAAAATAGTTCTGGTCCCTCCTTAACCGTTTTTTATGCAATTTTTTTAACCTTGTTTAATTTGTCATTCATTGTTTTTAACAAGTAGACTATTCTTTTTTTTCTTAATAGAGATTTTTAAAATATGGCTTGTGAGATAGTGGATCAAACACTCAATATAGATATTAATAAATCTGGAGATGATGAAGACTTTGTTGATCCCTGGAGTGTACATACTACATCTACTTCTGGAATAAATTATGACAAACTAATTGGTAAGTAAAATTATCAAATTTTTAAATATCTTCAGCCCTGTTTTTATTTCAGACGGACAAATAATATATATCTAATATATAAAGCTAAATTCTGTATACTTCAATGGATTTAAGTGTTAGATTATTATCGAGCTCATAGTCTAAATTTATGAGTTAAAAAATTACTATTGAAAGTGTTGGGAAATAATTTTCATTTTTCAAACTGATAGTAATAATTGTCGGCATGTTCATTAAACACAATTTTAAAAAATTATCATCTTTTACAAAAATTCTAATTATGTCTGAAAATTATTTATATTTAGTCCTTTAGCACTTACTTCCCTTGATAAATTAGGAAAACACAATTACTTCCCTTTATAAAACATTGCATTAGTGGAAAATAATTTACTTTTTATTACTTTGTTTTGGTGTTGAAAAAAAAAATTACATGATTAGCGGGGATTGATCAAGTGCAAATGTTGTAGGTATTTTACGGATAAACTTGGAGTAGTATAATTGTTCATTTGGTTTGG